>NC_088886.1:147800597-147960597 GCF_037157495.1 Lathamus discolor
GGGAGAAAGGAAAGGAAGCGCAGCTTTGGTGAGAGAGCACCTTCCACCCTCCTCCCGCTTTCATTTTTGTCACAGGATGCGCCAGGAGAAAATAGAGTGATGCTCTCACAGCTGTGAAATTAAGTGCAGAGCATCACCGGGCTTGCCAAAGGTTTCCCACTAGCACACCCCATCGTAGCCTGGTTTATCTCCCTCGGGAGCAAGCATGAACTCCCTGGTGCTCTTGGCTCAGCTTCCTGCTAATGAACACCCTGAGTTTTACCTGGAAATGTGAAAAATTACAAAGGAAGGTCAGAGATTAGGTAAAAGAGTTGAGTTAAAGCAGCGTGAAACCACAGGCAGCAGGGAAAGATTTATTTTGCTGGATTTATGTCAGCTCTTTAGGCCAGATTCCAGGTCTTGCAGCTACAATTCACGGTGGCAAACACTGCAGCTGGGCTCTTCATTTGAGCTGGCATGGGAGCTTTATCACCCTTGTCCAGTCGGATGCTGCTCCTTATTTGCCAGTCAAGCCAACACTGATTAAATGGCGTTTCTCAGCGTGCAGGTTAGAGTATTATTGGCTCTTACCTCTAATTGCCATCATTTTGGAAGTGGTTCGAACAGATGGCTCTGAGAGAATCAGAGTGAAAAGAGAGTCTTTCATACCTGTGGCAAACAATAAAAAACTACACTAAAAAAAAAGCTTGCTGGGCTTCCAGCTCGAGCTTGTGGGGTTAAATATGGGGAAAATAAGCTAAATCCCACTCTGACTCCTTCAGAAAAGGGACATCAGCACTGCCATGGGATGGGTTCCCACTCACTCATGTCTGTTTGGTCTGCCAGGGTGACCCCATGCCCATAATAACTCCCCCATGACTGTTGGGAACATGCTGTCACTGAGGAAATGCTCACTGGGATTCAATCTGCTCTAGATTATTCCAGGTGATAGTTACCTGCGTGAAATCATTGCCTCTAAAATAATCAAGCGCATTACCAGATTATGTGCTAAAGGACTGGGAACATAAACCCTTACCACAAGAAAATTCTCTTATTTTGCTAACTGCTTAAATGTGAAAGTGCAACAGAAAGAAATTGTTCTCGTGACTCATATTTTTCATCATTTGGTCATTAAATAGTGATGGATATAAACCTATAAAGTACCTAAACTGAACCTTTTAACAATCCATGAGCAATACTATCATTTCTTTAATAGAACTCGCTGACCGTGCCTTTCTCAGATGCCATTTGTCATTTTCAGCGTGCAATAATCAATAACTTGGCTTTGAAATAAATAATATAGCAGTCGCAATATATTATCTTTCAGGCTGGCCTTATACTAACCATAAAACAAGGCTTGGAAAGATGAAAACTTTAGGTAAATGCCCAAAATGGGATAACTGAGAGTAGGAGCTAAATGAATGAGAAGCTTTATGTAGTTTCCCTTCCCAGTTCATTCATACTTGCCTTTTTTTGAGGCTACTGTCTCTACTTCCAAACAAAAGCAAGAATTTGGGATCATCTGATTTCAGATTCCCCTGATTCTCTTGCTGTGACCCTGATTTCGTTCCCAGGCACTGGGTCATGTAAGACGTGTAAGCACCAGCATCAGTCTGCTGCTATTCACCAGAGCAGTCAAACACATGCTAAGTTTTAAACATATGATTGTTACATTAAAATCAATAGGGCCCAAGAGCGCTCCTAAATTAAACTTGTTTCTAAACCCAGCTGGGGTTTGGAAAAGCGGCTCCATGACAAGATGGTTAAATCCTGCTGAAGTTCTGGGGACTGTCCTGGGCCCCTGTGGGAGCAGGAGGTGGCATGAGTCCTGAGAGGAGAGGCTCACATGGGTGTGTGATGGCTGTGCTGAGCGAGGTGGCACATGCCCGCTGTCACTGCAGGGTGTCCTGGGCTCCGCCTCATGGATGCCTTGGATGGAGGCACAATCCAGTCATGTCTGTAGACACCAACATAAATGCTGTCTCCTTCCTTTACAACCTGATAAATCCATTCATGTGAATGGATAGGCTGGAGCACTGTGTAAGACAGGGTAAGTGCAGGATGGAAGAGCAAGCTTAACTCTGCATTCCCTCCTTTTGAGTCTTGCTCAGATCTTTTAATGTCCCCATGTAGTTATTTCCTTGATGAAATTTAACCCAAAGCCAGAAAGCCTGAAAAACTCCTGCTCAGCCTGGGCTGGCGGTTGTTCAGCTCTAGACAAAAGCAAACCTGCAGGTTCAGTGTATGAGGGGAGAAATCCAGACCTTCTTCAGGTTCAGCAGAGCAGTTCTGACAGCAGAAGAACCCTTTAGACATCTGTTTTCCTCACTATCTCTTCTTAGGAGTGAAAACTCAGGAAAGAGTTTTCATCAGAGTAAAACCTCCAGGTCCAAATCCTTTGTGCAGCTGAAATACACTAGCACTAGCACTGCTCCAAGTCCCTTACTCATATCCTTCACTCAGGAAGGGAGCACTCTACATTGGAGCTGGCAGAGAAGGACATTTGTGCAGCTGTGGGCTTCCTCCTGCACCTGAGCCACCCAGCAGGGCAGGGGAGGGCAGCCAGGGCCACTGTGGACCCTGTCTCACTCTTTGGGACTGGTTATTGTCTGATTGAGGACAGAGGCATGGGCTTCTCCCTGGCAAACTCACTTCTAAGTGTTGTTTCAGGGCTCCCTGCTGAGCTTCCTGAAGGTTTGCTGAGTCTGAAAGAGCAAGGGAAAAGAGGAAGGCTTTGTGTAAATAAATTCCCCTCTGAGGGAACGTTTTCTCGGTCATCAGTATAACAACTTTGGCTGTTCTTCCCAACCAAGACCTCTTTGTAGAAGCTCTCCCAGGCCACAGTGATGTACCATGGTAGGGCCATGTCTAGCCCTGGAGGAAGGCATTTGCTGACAGAGGGGCAGTCACTGCGGAGCTTCCCAATGGATCGTGCCCTGACATCCCCATGTGCTGTTTAACTGCAGAGATTTCAATATAAACAACAGAAGTTCCTGTCCTCAGGTCTGAGCTGCTCTTGTCACTCTTATGGTTTGAAATAATGGCAACAATTAAAACCACAGAACTGCTTCGTCCCCTGCCTCAAGTGTGATTGATAGTGCCATGGCACACATCACCCAGAAGAGCCACTTTGTCTTCACCACCTTTTGGAAGTCACTTAATCACCCTTCCTTCCCCTGCCCCATCTAGAGCACCTAGTCTTCAGGGCAGAACTGGCCAGAGAAACAGTGGTTTAGTGCTTCAGACAGTGAAGTCTGAGCCTCGGCTCAACTCTCCAGCAGCTCTTGTAAACACAATTCATTTTACATTGTCTTTGGAAGAACAGGAAAGAGTTTGAAGGAAGTGATTTAATTTGATTTGCTCTTCTGCTTTTGAGCCGAATGAAGGGCTAAATTAGGGTGATGGACTGGGAGAGGACAGACAAGAAGAAAACTTCAAGACCTCTGAGGGAAGATAACTGGAGCCTATAAAGCATTTATTGTAAGTAACACCAGCACATGAATCTAAAAATAGTGTCCCTGATGCTGTGTGTGTATATGACTGATATTAAAAATGGCTGATTTAAAAGAAAGTGCTTCACCTCTGTTGCCAACCAGGAAGGCAGGTCTCTAGTATTCTCAGACTTAAATGCTGCCAGTATTTCACGTTAGGATAGTCATAAAGTTAAAGGTTAATAGGCTGTACAAATGACAGAGTTTAAAGGGAAAAATGAAGATGGGAAGATTTCTAGCACTTAGGGAACATTTTAGAAATGAAGCTCCTTTGCCTAATGTGATTTTTCCTATATTCTTTCTCATGCTGTTGATCATTATTGCAAATATTTCTATTTGCATAAGTGATTTCTCCTTCACTGCCCACCTTCGTTTGCTTTCTGGATCATCATTACTTCCCACAGTACATGATGAGTTGTAATCCTGCTGCCATGAGAATGTGATATGGTGAAATGAAAGCCATAGCCTGAGAGGGAGGATGGGCAGGGAAACCTGGAGCATGAGGAAGGCTTTTATTTGATTGCAAGTCGTTAGAATTGGCAGGTTGAGGAGAAAGGCAAATGTGTGCATTGCTGGAAGTGGGATTTGGTTGTGGTGTTTCGGATTAGCTCAACAGATGTTGCGAATGACGAAGTATATTGCTACATCAGCCTTGCTACCATGGGTGGCATGCACTCTGCTCTCTAACTAGAGATTAGAGCCTAGTGGAGAGATTAACATGACTAAGATAAATACTTTTACATGGAGACTGCCAGTTATCACATTTGCTTTTGCAACAATTCTCCTTTAGTTCCTGTCTAGGCCTTCCAGAGCGACTGGAGAAGACTGCTTTGAGCACTACTTCTTCTAGCACTCCTGGGGCTGAAGTTGCTGTGAAACATGGCTCTTTAAAATGCACTATTTCTTGGGGGGCCAAATGCCCTTCCCTCAATCTGATTGGTCCCTAGAATCTTAGAATCCCGGAATGATTTGGATCGGAAGGAACCTTAAAGATCACCCATTCCAACCCCCTGCCACAGGCAGGGTCAATTTCCACTAGGCCAGGTTGCTTCTGCTGATCACAGGGAGTTTTAGGGTGGAGGATATCTACTCCAGGGCCTGAAATCAAGGTGGTCCTTTTCATCTGGTCCCCGTACAACTACTGCCCATAGCAATGCAAACAGATCTCTCAATAACTTCTTTTACCATTGCTTAGGTGAAAAGCTTTTGCAAGATCTCCAGTAATTAATTTGTACAGCATTTTCCTTGTCTGAAACTATCCATCATGCACTGCCTTTGGGAGAGGTTGCTGCTCCTCTTTCCACACTCAGGACCCCTTGCTCTGCAGCTAACTTCTTGGATCCAGATAAGATCACTGCAGGAAAGAGGTATTTTTCATGCTGAGCCTTTGCCTATGAGGCAGATCTGCCTCAAAGAGACCCACATACTACTGGGTTGACTGGGGGAGCACTTCATCCCTCTGTACCAGCAGTTCTTGGTGTAAGCAGGTCTATGGAGTCGGTGGAATTGCTTGCATGAAGAAGTGCTCACCTGAAAGTAAAGGGTCCTTTCTGTTTGGTCCATTGTAATTTCTGGGTCTTCATGCATTTTTGCAGACAGATGGAATGCTTATAATGTTCTAAAATGAAAGTTTTCTTCTGAGAAAGAGGCCATGCCTAAAAGTTGAGTGTGGAAAATACCTTCTGTAGCCTTTTATGAGCTTCATTCACTCTAATATATCTGCCTTGTATGCCAAGAAAAGTATAAACTAATGGCAAGGTATTGGTTTTTCAATAACAAGGTTTAAACCAGGGATATAAAAAGCATATCCTATTTATGGAACAATTAATATTGTCAGTGTCTTTTCCAGCTTGTCCAAGTTACACATACTGCATAAACTTTGATATATCTCAAAGAGGTACAAAAAATACCAACTGGAGAGTAAACAGGGCAATGCTCCAACACTATTGAGAAGGGAAGTGGTTTCCACATCTTGTAAAATGCATTGGTATTAGAATAAACCAAGGGGTAGCCCTCTTGAATTTTCCTGTGAAGGCTCAGGGCACAGTAGGCAAAAGGTCTTGGTTTTAGCTTGGTATCTCAGGTGCTGGGGCAGCTCTGCTCTGGAGCCAGGCTGAGAGAGCTGGGCTGGGGCTGCCTGGAGAAGAGAAGGCTCCTGAAGGGGAGACCTTAGAGCAGCTCCAGTGCCTAAAGGGGCTGCAGGAAACCTGGAGAGGGGCTTTGGACAAGGGCCTGTAGGTACAGGACAAGGAGAATGGCTTTAACCTGCCAGAGGAGAGATTGAGACAAGCTCTTAGGCAGAAATTCTTCCCTGTGAGGGTGCTGAGGCGCTGGCACAGGGTGCCCAGAGAAGCTGTGGCTGCCCCATCCCTGGCAGTGCTCAAGGCCAGGTTGGACACAGGGGCTTGGAGCAAGCTGCTCCAGTGGAAGGTGGCCCTGCCTGTGACAGGGGGCTGGCACTGGATGAGCTTTAAGGTCCCTTCCAACACAAACCATTCCATGATACTATGATTGATTATGATTTATAGGCAGTTACTTATTTTGTTGTTTGGGAGCTTTTACACTCTCAGTAAGCCTCGAAGTCTTCTTTTTGCCCCTTGGATCAGGTAGCACCCTTTTTAACTCTTATATGTCCTAGAGCACACGTAGGAGCTCTGGCCCTGCCATAGCAGTGCCAGCTTGAGGGTCAGGGGTTGCACATGGGACCTCCCACTCCTAAGCCTGTGGGAAGACTCTCAACACCCGCCCTGTCCGCACCCCTGTGTCCGCATCCCTGTGTCCGCATCCCTGTGTCCGCACCCCGATGTCCGTCCACCACGTCCCGTCGCTGGCCGTGGTGCTGAAGGGGCTGCGCTGCAGAGGCAAACACGAGTGGTACATGTAAGGCAGCATGTGTCGATGCTCCTGTTTGTTGTAATACTAACGTAGCATTAGTACTGGCATTCCTATTCATATTGTACTTTTATTCATATTTTTACTATTAGTATAATATTAATAGCAATAATTCTCCACAAATTAACATGGAAATCTGTTCCCAGACAAAAGCGAAATAATTTTGCTCGGAATAATATACACACCCCAAGTTTCCCAGGTGAAGATTGTCATGGCAGCATTGTGTTCGTGTTTTAATTGCCTCCCCCTGCTTTGTTTGTCACCTGCAAATTTCAGAGCTGCTTATCAATAACCCTCTGTGTGTCACACTGCTGCGAAGAATTCCGATCAATATATTATCATTGCAGAGCTTGATTATGAAGGTGAAGGGCATTACCAAGGACATCTGAAAATTTTTATCAGTGTTCTGCAATCTCTGATCAGCTTCAGTGCTTTACAAACATAGTCTCTGGAACACAATAAAGTCAGAGCCTCTGACTAAAGATACAGTACCTTATCATATAATCATAGAACCCTAGTATGGTTTGTGTTGGAAGGGACCTTAAAGCTCATCCAATTCCAGTCCCCCGCCACAGAGAGTATCATCTGCACATTTTTCCTAGAGTCTTTGGGCATATCTTCTATTCTTCACTCCATTGCAGCTCTCAAGCACAGCAATACATAACAAACTTCTCATGGCAGCATGATGTGTACTGTCTAGAATTTTCCTGACTGGGCTATTTGAAGCAACAGTGATCTAGAGAAAATTGAAATATATTTAAAAGTGTTTGGGTTGGGTTTCATTATGACAGCATTACACAATTAACTTAGATCTCATACTCTGAGTGACAACACAATGTAAGAACACATCAGGCTGCTAAGGAGAAAGAGGTGGTGTTTACTTACTATGTTAACGGTATTGTTTTGAGAGTCCTATTGCTCTGTAGATACTCAGCAATATTTAAATCTATTACATTTCATGCCAAGCTGAATTTTTTCCACTTTTTGTCATACATCATTACTGTAATAATAATGATAATTGCCCTATCTAATGCCTTGAACATGGTGTTCAGTTGTACATAGTCCCCTTTTATTGTTTGGGTTGTGGGGTTGTTTTTTTTTTTTCTGATATTATTCATGGATCCTCAATGACAAGCCAAAAATCTACCTGATATAAAATCAGGTAAAAAGTCGTCCTTGGTTCGTAGCTACTGTTGTTAGTGCTTCTTGGTTGCTTCTCATATCTCCGTATGAGGAAGGAGCCTCAAGCCACCATTCTGCACTGGAAAGCTGAACTGGTCACATCCCTGTGGCTTAAAGTCAAGGCCTATCTCCTGTTCTGCAGAAAACAGTGGTGTAACTATGGTGGCTGTGACTCTGATGAAGCTGAGGATTGGGAGTTTTGCACAGCAGTGCATTTAGTCCTTCTACTGCTCTCCACCAGCATTGCTTTAATCACATTTATTACTGAGGAATTTCTTATACGTATTGCTAATATCTACAATATATGACAAATACTGTCTGAATAATGCTTGCCTTTCAAATAGATTTCTTATTTTTCAACTATGTATCAAAAGGAATGATGAATGCTACATAAATGCAAAGTTATGACTCAAAGAGGATCATCTGGAATTTAGCTTTGGAGGAAAGAACTCTTACCCGAGTGCAGTCGTTTCTTGGCCTCAGGTGCTTTATCTTTATTAAGTGGGTTTGAGCACCTATAATAGTATATAGAAAGAGTGGAAATAAAAAGCTCTGTAATCTAGGATAAGGTCTTCCCTAGAATGTACAGAAATGTTGTGTGTAAGAAAAGCCCAGAAACTTCCTTTTCTCTGTTCTGTTTTGCAGAGTGCACCGTGGGAGTTATTTGAGTCCCTGAGCTATCTCCATACCTGAAGATAAGGTTTCCCACTGATGCTCTGAAGAGGCTGAAGTAGCCTCCTGTGGTGTCCACCTCACTTGGGCTTCTTGGGATTCCTGAGCTTGCCTGAGGAGTAGCCTTCCCTGGAGACTGGTAGGTGAGACAGAGTCATTAATAAGTGCACACTGAGGTCTTTACAAAAGCTCTTGTGGAAGCACAGAATGGTCCCGTCATTCATTTATTTTGTGAAACCACAAGCTATTTTGGGCATCTGCTGACTCAGACCAAGCTGGTCCAGACTGTCATGCCATTTATAACAACAGCTCTTAGAGCAATTAGGGTGATAACAGAATCTTTAAATAAAATTCAAAATACAGCTCATATTCAGTGTGAACATTCAGCATAACTCTCGTACAATTGCCAAGGATCTCTGGTATGAGCACGAGAGTCTTTATAAGCGGCTGATTTTTGAGTCAATGGGCTGTAACACTTTTGAAATCAATGATTATTTAAGAACTCCTAAACCTGCGTATTGCCTAGCTGCTGTGCACACAAACATTGGGTCTGAGCTGCTCTCTGTTGACTCTCTGCAAATGGATTATTTGGCTTTGAGGTCTGAAGGCTGCACATGGATTATAATACCTCTTTTCTAGCCAGTAAGACATTCACTGTCCAGCTTTGAGGCAAGTTTTGATTTCAGTAGGAGCTGAAAATACTCAACACTTTTCAAATGTGGTTCCAGATCACTCATGGATTTCCATAAAGAAGCTATTTGTGGCCACAAAGACATCTGCTTATTTAGGATTTCACTAGTGCTGATGTTTACAGTTTATTTTGGTTTCTTTTTTTTTGCATTCTGCGTGATAACTCAGAGTTTACGAATCACTATATAAGCACAGTTCTTCAGATTTAGAAGCTTTTCTTCAAGTGTTTCTGTCTTATGATACTGTGAAAGGGGTAAGATGAATAAGAGTAAAGGTCACATTTGGATGTGATGGTGATGAACAGCACATGTTCTGCCTTGAAATCCTCCAATGGTGCTTTCCACAAGAGATTTCCTCCAGTGTCTTTAGCTGACCTCTATTCTGAGAGTTCACTTGTGAAAGTGCTAAATTGTGCACAAGAGGCTAATATTGACAGAAAGCTGATTATACTGTCTAGAAATTAGACTGGTGGGCAGATCACAGTGACAGAAGCAAAGGATATGCTGTATGAGTTCATGATGTCATCACTACATCATATCATGTTATATAGAGCACATGTGTAGTGCTGTATGAGATGAAGCCTGTACTTAGATCATATCATTTGCCCATCAATTCTGTTCTCATGGATTTGTTCCAAAGTGCATGGAGTTTGCAACAGCCCTTTCCACAAAAAAAACCATCACAACCTGGAAATTGTCCCTCTTTCCTGTAAGAATGAGCCTGTGAGTCAGACACAGGACTCTGATCAGCCTCAGAAATAAAACATCTCTCAAATTAAACAACACGCTCTCTTGCAGTGCCATAATGTTCTAATATTTGTCAGGAAAGACTCTCAGCTTGCCAGGAAGCCTCAGGAAAACAGAGACTTACAAAGCCTTCCATTTAAAAGTACAAAAAATGCCGCTGTAAGACATAACAAGGGAACAGCTTTAACTGTTCCAAAATACCTCTCGACCCACTCCCATCACATACACCCCAGCACACTCAGCCAAGTGAAACCTGAGAGAGGCTATGGTGCACAACTCACTTGTAGTTTTTCTAGTCTTGAATAAAACATCCTTACCAAATACATCCTGCAAGAGACATTCCTTCTGCTGAAAAGTAGCATCCCTATTCTGGGTAACCTCTGTTTGTTTCCAACCATGCATTTCAGCAGGAGCAATTGAAGGAATGACAGAGAAATGCAATTTCTGTGAATAACTCAGGTTTTGCAGAGGGTCTGATGGTGTGTAGTGGTTTGCTGTAGGAAGGGGAGAGCCATTGACAGTGTCTCAAACTCAACAGTAGTTAATCTTTAGCATTCACAAAATTGTTTTTAGCTGCCTGGACAGCAACAATAAGATCTGGTAGTGGAAGAATTCATTTTGATTGCCTGGGAAGGAAGTGTTTCTGCAAGGGGAAAGTTGTATTCTCATCCCTTCTTTCTCTGAACATCTAAACCCTGATGCAAGGAGCTACTTCAGCACTTCCCTGTTAAAGTTAGCCATGAAGTCAAGCAGTGGCTGGATGGATCACAGTGTCCCTCCAATTACTCTAATGCCAAGTGCTGCAAACATCTACAGGAGATCATGGGGCTGGTCTAGGGAGAGACTCCGGGCTGGCCAGTGCTGCCTTCTGCAGAGACATGGCATGTTGTGCACAAGGAGGTTCTGCCACTGCCAAAAACCTCCTGTCAGAGCAGAAGCAAATGCAAACCTCACCACTTCTGCCCTGCAAGTCCTGGCTGAGTCTTCCCATGGCTGGGCTATGGACATGCTCCCAGTTGGACAAACGAAGGAGCAAGGAAATGAAGCACTGTGCTTTCCTCAACCCCTCAGAATGGAAAAGGGGAAACTGGACCCAAAGTGACAGATGTTTGTCACCTGTGGCTACAGTGGAAGACACTCAGAGTTGGAACCAGATGATCTTAAGGTCCTTTCCAACCCAAACCATTCTATGATTCTACTACAGCTACGAAGATGGCACAAGAATCCATGTGAAATACGATTGCAGGCTGTGGTGGGTAACTTCTTCCAGGCAGACACGGCTGCCTTCACAGCACTCTTGTGAGCATGTAACATAGCAGGCTGTAAGGTACTTTGGCATTTTGGAGCTAATATACTTGCAGCACCTCAGAATCACACGGTACAGGTTCATGTTTCAGCTTAGCAAGAGCACAGCTCTTTAGGAAAATAATGAAAAAGAAGAGGCAGTGCTGAGACAGGATGAATAAGGAGATAAATCACTTTGCAATACAATGCAAGCCAAAACCTGAAAATAAACAATTACTTTAAATCATATCACAAACATCACATTTATACAATTGATCCATGTGTAAATTAGCCAATTAATTCTGAATTGGAGCACTAATGAAATAATAATTATCTGTTTGTAATGGAATGGTACGAGAAACGGAAAGAAAGACTGCAGCAAAAATCCACCCAGCTCCATCACCACTGGGCGTGGGGGGTGGTCAATACCAGTCCTTAATGTCTGGATATTGCTGGGGGGGCATAAATAAAATGCATTAATATGTGAAAACATACTGGCTTCAGGTGACAGAGATGTAGAAAGGCTCTTTTAGAGCATTGCTTGGGTATTTTTATTGTAATAAAGAATTGCAAAGTAGGAATTTCTTTAGTCTTCAGAGGCTTGTTTGGTCTTTTTGTCCCTGTTTGGCTTTTTACCATCAGTGGGTCTTTATCCTGAGAGACTCCAGAGGGATCAGGACCTCATAGTTGCCAAAGCAGTGAAAGACAGATGGAAAAGGGCAGGGGTTTCAATGCAGAATGAGTTTGGTGACTAATATCCACATCAAAATCTTCACTGTAAACATGCAGTGGGGTCTTCTGTAAGAATTTTGCACCCTTGTCTTTTCATGTAAGAGCTGCAAACAGATGAAATAGAGCTTTAGACTAAGTGTGTGATAGGCAGGAGCCCTGGTTATATGACTATTGGCTGTTTTCTGTCTAGAAACTATTTTGTTTCCCCATTTTTAGTATGTTTTACCTGAGTTGAGGATATTTTCACTGAAACAGCATTTCTTTGAAGAATCCCTGATGAGCTTTACTTTGCTTGATGCCTTCAAATGAAACAGCTATTAACAGGAGCAGAATATTTCTGTGAACTATAAATTGCTGTGACTGCATCCCCAAGATGTGGATTTTTCATCTCTGCACCCCCATCTTTATCTAAACTGTTCCTCATTATGACACTGACAGTTTGAAATGGTCACGTAAGATCATTTTGGACTGAAAAAATCATGTCCACTGAAGGTATATGAAATATCACTTTTGCAGGGAAAAATATGACATGATTGCACATGATCATATGTAGATTTTCCCTAGGTTTATAATCCCAAGTATTCAGGAGGAAGCAGAACTCTTTGTCAGCATTAACACTGGGAAGTTTGATTCAGATAAAAGATGTCCTATTTCAACGTGCCAGGTGGGTGTCTTTCAAAAGGAATTGCAAGAGAAATCTGTCCTATTTGATCTAGGCTTTAAAACATTTAAACGTAGAGACTGTTGTTTATGCACATGTACATACTGAGTCTGTAGCTCTGAGTGTGACAGGACAGGGGTTTGCAGCGTGAGCTCACTTGTACTTCACGTGTTTAGAAGTGCACCAGAATTGAGAGGCTGTTGTCCTCTCTTTCAATTTCCTCTTTTCCTGCTTTATCTTGCTTTCTTTCCACTTTTTGTTCCTTCCTTCCTTCCTTCCTTCCTTCCTTCCTTCCTTCCTTCTTTCTTTTTCTTTCTTTTTCTTTTTCTTTCTTTGTCGTTTTTTCTTTCTTTTTCTTTCTCTTTCTTTCTCTCTTTTTCTCTTTCTTTCTTTCTTTCTTCCTTTCTTTCTGTCTTTCTTTCCCTCTCTCTCTCATCTTTTCCTCTTTTCCCTCCTTTCCTTTCCTTTCCTTTCCTTTCCTTTCCTTTCCTTTCCTTTCCTTTCCTTTCCTTTCCTTTCCTTTCCTTTCCTTTCCTTTCCTTTCCTTTCCGTTCCTTTCCGTTCCCTTACCCCTTTCTCTTTCCCCTTTCTCTTTCCGCTTTCCCCTTCCTCTTTCCCCTTTCCCCTTCCCCTTCCTTTTCCCTTCCCTCTTCCCGACGCAGATCTCCATTACACACTCCCTCCAAACGGGACCGACGTTCCCTCCCCACCTCCGCTGGCAGAGCCGCGGTGCCCAGAGCCGGGCTCGCAGTGTCATCACTACCGTCGGTCCCACCGCGGCCCGCAGGGGCCCGGCTCCGCTGTGCGGTGCGCGGCGCTCCGCGCTACGTGCCCGCCCGTCCCGGGACGCGGAGCAGCCCGGCAGGGGGCGCCCTTTGCCCGGCGGCGGGGCTGGACCCCGGTACCGGAGGGTCGGGTCCGGCCGGGACTCGGAGGCCCGGAGCCCTGGAGCCCCAAGCCGCTGCTCGACGTTTGCGTCCGGGCCCTGTCCTGCGATACCCGGAGCGGGGGGGGGCCGGAGGAGCTCCGTGGTGAGGCCCGAGCCACAGCCCCCCGCAAAGTCGCTCTCGCCTGGGCTGTCTCCAGAGCCCAGCGCCCCGGCTGAGCGCGGTCCCCGACGCCGGCGGCTTTTGTTACCGGTGGTGCGGGGCGGGAGGGTTGCGGGGGGCGGCGCGGCGGGCGAGGGGAGGTTTTGTGGCGAGAGCGGCTCGGTCCGCACCATTCGCCTCTCGCCGCTCCCGCGGTGCTTCGGCCGAGCCGGGATCCCTTTGTGCTAATAGCCCCGTCCCCATTTGGGACTAATTGGACTATATAAAGGCAATAACGGGCGGGCGCTGGCAGCCGCCAGCCACGGCAGCACGTCGCGGGGAGGGGGGGGGGGGGGGGGGGGGAACCCGGGGCCGCGGTGGCTGCGGGCAGGGTCTGCGCGGAGCCTTCTCTTCCCGTCCGCCTCCCCGCCTAATCCCATTTGCCATTGTGCGTGCCCAATCGCCGTGTGCTCCCCGCGTTTAACTTGGATGACATTTTGATTTCATCATTAGCATCCGGCGCCAGGTTGACGCAGCAGCAGCGGCGGCGGGAGGCGGCGGCGGCGGCGGCAGCGACGACCCCGGCTCTCCGCCTGCCCGCAGCAGCAGCCCCCCGGTGCCGCGGGCTGCGCGGGTCCCCTCGGCCCCCCGCGCTGCCTTCCCCCCATGCGAGGGGCCCCCGGCCGGCCCCGCCGCCGCGCTCCCCCGCCGTCCCGCTGCGCCTCTCTCCGGGAGCCGCCACCTGCGCGCCGGGCGCGGGCTGCGGGGCCAGCGGCGGGCAGGAGCCGGGCGGGCACCGGAGGATGCCGGAGACCGGGCAGGAGCCCCCCAGCGCCCCGCCGCCGCCGCCGCCGCCCAAGGAGTCTTTTTACATCAAGAACCTGCTCAACGGCGGCCCCCCCAAAGCTCCCCCCAAGCAGCCGCGGGCGCTGTTCGCCCCCCCGGGGAAAGCGGCGGGGGACGGGGCCGGTTTCGCCCTCTCGCAGGTGGGAGACCTCGCTTTTCCCCGCTTTGAGATCCCGGCGCCGCGCTTCGCCTTGAGCGCCCACTGCCTGGAGAGGGCTCAGACCTGGTGGTACCCTTACGCCCTGACACCGGCCGGAGCCCACCTGCCCCGCACGGAAGGTACCGATCCCCCTCTTTCCATCCCTCCATCCCTTCCGGCGGGGCGGCGCGGGGGTACGGCCGGCTCATCCCGCTTCCCCCGACGGGAATCGAGGGGCTGGGCTCTGAAGGTGTCTCTTTGTGTCCCTTATCCCACTTCCTCTCCCCTTCCCCCGTCCTTCCCCTCCAGCCGCGGAGAAATCCCTGCTGAGGGACTCGTCCCCTGCTTCGGGCACCGACCGGGACTCCCCGGAGCCGCTGCTGAAGGCGGAAGGGGAGCAAAAGGAGCTGGACTCCAAGAGCCCTGACGAGATCGTCCTGGAGGAGAGTGACTCGGAGGAGGCGAAGAAAGAAGGGACGGCGGAGGACTGGAAAAAGAGGGAGGAAAGCCCGGAGAAGAAACCGTGCCGCAAGAAGAAGACGCGCACGGTGTTCAGCCGCAGCCAGGTCTTCCAGCTGGAGTCCACCTTCGACATGAAGCGCTACCTGAGCAGCTCGGAGCGGGCCGGCCTGGCCGCTTCCCTCCACCTGACAGAGACCCAGGTGAAGATTTGGTTCCAGAACCGTCGGAACAAGTGGAAACGGCAACTTGCGGCAGAGCTGGAGGCGGCCAACCTCAGCCACGCCGCCGCGCAGCGCATCGTCCGCGTCCCCATCCTCTACCACGAGAACTCGGGCGCGGAGGGGAGCGCGGGGGGCGGCGGAGCCCCCGGTACTCAGCCCCTGCTCACCTTCCCTCACCCCGTCTACTATTCCCACCCCGTGGTCACCTCCGTGCCGCTCCTGCGGCCCGTCTGAGCCCGCCCGCCCGCCGCCGCTGCGCGGAGGGGCGCGGAGAGGCTCGCAAAGTCACCGGCCTACTTGTAAGTACTCCAGCCGCTGGTGCGGTTCACTCGGCCGGCGGCTGCGGAGCGGGATGGGGAGGGCGGGGGGGGAGAGAAGGGTGCGGGAGGGGACACACACAACACGACACCCCTCGGCGGTGGTGCTGGAAGAAAAGTCACGAAAAATGAGGAAAATAAAGCTAAAAAATCAATAAAAATTGAAAGGGGGGGGGGAAGGGAGGGTGGAAAATAAGGAAAATGAAAGCGGGAACTTGTAGAGGACCCTGGAGCTGTCACACCTTTTGTAAACGTGGACGAAAACCGCGATGGTCTCTGTGGCTTTAGTTTTATTTTTGTAAAAAATTAAAAAATAAGAAAAAAAAGGGAAAAATGAATAATAATGAAAAAAAAATAAGCAAATCGTGATCCCAGGCAGCTCCTCGGCATTTGCCAAACGCTCACGGGAGGGTGAATTTCTATTCCTTTCGGACCTCTCCTTCTGCCTCCAAATTGGTATGGCTCCTGCTCCTGTCGAGACGCAGACATCACCGAGCGCGGCTTTTCGTTCCAGCAGACCCCGGCACCGAGTTTTGCTTTCCCAGGTTTTGTACCTTTCGGTTTCTGTCATGGGACTTTCTAAGGAGCAAAGAAACGCGGCCTCAAAGCGAACGGTTAAAACGCCCCCGAACGCGTTTGAGCGCCCCTTATTTATTACCGATGACTTGGATATTTGGCATTCTCGTTTTCTTTAGTCTTCCGGTTGATTTATTTTTGTTTCCTTGTAAAGTTATTTGGGTATTTTTTTTTTTGGGGGGGGGGTAAAAATCTGTACCTTTTGCTTTCTTTTTGTATAATGATTATTATTATTATTGTTCTTGTACCTTTGAACTGTGCAATATTGTACGACGACTCGTAAAGCACTGCTTTTATTTGAACGGTGAGGAAAGGGGGGTTTCGCGTTGTATAATTGCCTTCGTTCGTGTTGTACAAAATAAACTGGAAAGCAAAAAACAGCATACAAAGGAATTAAAAGCGAAGGGAAGTGGGCAGAGAAGAGGAGGGCATGGGAATAACCATCAGCTTATGCGGATAAATAAAGGAGATGGGGTGAGCTGGGCGCTTTAAGTGAAGGACAATCAACTTTAGGGTAATTTTAATTTATTTGCTATGATGTACAGTTTTCTCCTGAAGTCCGTCGTGGGGTTTCCTAAGGCAGAAATGAAGCTAGGAGTGGACACCTCTTGTCTCTCTCTGTCTCAGTGTCTGCTCACTTGTTGTCTGACAATTGTTTGCTGTCTTCCCAAGGGTTGGCGTCGGTTCCTTTCCTTTCTTTTTCTTTCAGGTTTTTTTTCCCGTTCGTTTCCCCTTTTCGGTTGTGCTCTCTGCCCCCTTCTCGCTTTCTGTTATGGATCGGTCCTATTTTTAAAACAGCCTATATTGTTATAAACTTCATGTTGTGGTGGAAAAGAAAATAATCAATAAAACCCGTTCCTTATCAGTTTTCTTTTAAGTGTGGCTTCGGAGGAAAAGAAATTTATATATAAATAAAATAGACTACAAAAAGCCCGAATAACCCGGGCACTGGGGGCTACCGGACACCCCCCGGGGCTCCCGGGTTGTCCCGGTCCAACTGGGAGCAGCTCGATGGGGGGACCCTTTCCCAGCATCGCGCCTGGGTAACCCCCAGCAAGAGGTCCCAGGCCTCCGGGAATGGGCACAGGGGTGGGTTGTGGGGTCCCTTCTCTGGCACGGATGGGTTGGGGGGTCCCTCCCCAGCCGGAGGCCGCCTCCCGGGGGGGTTGCCCATAGCTTTTGGCCTCCCCTTCCTCAAACCTTCCCGACGGGGGTCGGGGCTGCCCTTCCCCTTCTCTCCGCCTTCCCCTGGGGTCTGCCATAGGGAGGGTTGTCCATAGGCACCCCAGGGTGTCCAACCCCCCGGGGTTCGCCCCCAGCCCAAGGCCAGGCCCGCCGCTCGTGTCAAACCCCCCGACAGGTTTATCCCAAGAGAGGATCGCGCTCCACTTCCCGCAGATTGGCCCGAATCGACGTGTTGATAGTGCCGAGGGCAGGATTTCGGGCCAAAGAAATCAAAATAAAACTCAGCGTTGCGAAAAGATAACCCCGCGTTTTCTTTTCGTTTGGGATAAAAACCCTGGCAATGGGTCGTAAATGAAAAATAAACAGAGTTTCGGAGTCAAAATACGCTGCTCGCTGTGTCGCCTGCAAACACAGTGATGCCTTTTCTGTTTGCAGTACTAACTTTGGGACAAGTCGCTTGCAGCTCATTAAAAATATTGTTGTAATAGCAAATACCGTCTTTTTCCATTTTTACAGCGCTGCAGCACGATGTTATCAAACGGCAAGGAAAAATAACGCATTTATTTGTGGTCGGTGACCAGAAAACGATTCCGGCCCAGCCCGGTCCTTCCCCAGCCGAGGAAGGGCACTGCGAGGTCCCCCCGACCCTGTGCGGGGCCCTCTCCGCTGCGCTGCCCTTGCGCGGGTGCGGGGAAACGGCGCGTCCTGCACCCAGCGGTGCTGTGGGGGGTATTTCCCAGGGGCAGGTTGATGGAGGTGGGGTTGGTGGGGCTCTGGTTGGAGCCTTTATTTTTCTTTTTTTTTAATGAAGATTTTAATTTTTAATTAAGGAAAAAAAAAGGAAAGAAAGGAGAAAACTCATCCCCGAGAGCAGCTTTTCCCCTTCTCGCCGCGGGATCGACAGCAGAGCGCAGGCTGCGAAGCGCTGGGATGGAGCTGGAGGATGGGCTGAGGGCCTGGGACCTCAGCTCCTCGCTCCCCTCCCGCAGCCGAGCTTCTCGGCTTCCTCTCGTTCCCCTCTATCCGGATCGGGAAGCTCCTCTCTGCCCGCATCCCACAAACCTGGTGCTGGGGTTTTCCTCAAGCCCTCGCAAGAGTCTCCCTAAACTCTATCCTACACCCCCAGCCGCGCTCCAGAGAGGGGTTTAATGCCTTCCTCCTAGGGATGAGGTGGAACTTGGGCACCCACCGAGCCCCGGCTCTCCCTGAGCCGCTTCCGTGCGACGAGCACCAGTAAGGAGCGGAACTTGCTCCCTCTGTACATACACCCCCTCCGCACCTAAACTTAGTGGAGATCCCGCATCAGCCGCTGCGAACGAATCGCTTTGAGTGGTGGAAAAAGAACTAATAATAATAATAAACCCCCATCTCTACAGGGATGTTTGGGAGGGATGGATTGGAAGTTGCTTCGTTTTCTCTAAGCTGTTGGCAACTCTGCGGCCACTTGTGTTTACTGCTGCAATCCCGCTCGGCAAATCTCTGCCTTTGTTTGCAATTCAGGAGATAACACGGTTCTTCTCGGCCCCTGTTTTGAGCTTGGCTGAACAGAACTAGCTCGCCTGTTTGTGGTCGAAACACACATGTATTTCTTTTATTTGGTAGTAAATAGAGGCTTGCTGTGTACAGCAAACAGCGCGGGGGAAGATATAAACTTCCCGACCTGCAGATTTGGGGGATTCAGAAGAGTTTTGCCTCCCGGAGGGGCTGGACCGGGGTGCGCGGAGCGGAGCCCCTCAGCCGCACGCAGCCGAGCGACGTGGGCAGGTGGGTAATTGATTTATTAACATTATTATTCCTCTATATGCGAGGATTCTCATCCGAAAACTTGCACATTTTCTGGTACAGGATGGTGGGAAATGTTCAATTCTAGTGGTGGTGGCTGCGATGGGGACACCTCGCTCCGAAGGGCATAACCCCGCTCTAAACCAGCGGTAAAAATAGGTGTTCTTTACAAATATGCTGCAAGTGTCTCTGTAATAATCACTTTACTCTATCGACTCGGGATAGTGTGCGAACGGAATGAGAAGACCATTAAGAGCATTAACAGATTGGTACAGCATAATGCTTCAGCTCGTATTGATCGCAAAACGTCTGTAAAATATTGTTTCAAATGAATCTATTGTTCCTGCGCTCTTTTCGGCGGTGTTGATGACCTTGGTTTGTTCTCGCATATCCAAATTATCCTCCCACCCTTCCCATAGATGATCGGGAACCTAGCGGCGGGACACGCCGCGGCCATCCCCGTCGCTTCGGGGCTGGCCCGAAAGCGTAGCCTGAGGGGTCGGCATCACCTCAAAAATATGGGGGAACTGAAAACAGGCGAAGGGAATTGGGGTGAGCGTGTCCCTGAGTCCCCAAGCCTCCCTCCGCTCCGCACAGTGCACGCTGCCGCCCTCAATCCGCCTCCCCGGGGCCGCATTCCCCCGGTTAAAGCGGTGAAGTTGCCCGTCGGAAAGGTCTAAAGCTGTTTACATCGATACGAAGTCGAAGGAGGGGTCGGAGGGGGGCAGGTCCCACATCCTCTCCCCAACCCGCATCCCCCGGGGCTCCGAGCCGGGGCCCTCCGTGACTCCCCGGCGCCGATCGCGCACAGTTTACATCGCCAAATGGCCAGTCCCTATGGATCAGAGCGATGCCTCCGGTCTCAAAGTCCCCGCCGAGCTGGAAGGGGCCACGGGGTGCCCGTTCCCCTGTGTGGGGACACGAGTGTCACCGGGGAGGGCGTGGGGAGCGGCGACTCGACGGGGATGCAACCTCCGGTCCCCTCAGGTTCGGTCACCTGGGGTTGGCTCTCCTGAGCTCCGGTGTTTTAAATAAATATAAAGAATCTCTTGCGCTCCTCAGCTCTATTCGCCTTCATGATGGAGTGGAACCATCAGATTTTCATCAAAGTTCTATTAAGTGAAACATAGGTTGCAGGGCACCCTCTGATTGAAACAGTTTAAATTTTAATTGTGTTTTTAATTTGACATATAGTTGCAGAAAGGAATGACACTACAACGCCAAGGGGCGGTCGATTTTCTTAATTTCTCCCAGAGGAATTGATGAGTCTATCAGGCCACTAGATTGGAAACACATTAAAGCTCTCTGGTTAGGTTGTTAATTGGAACTTGATGGATAGGGGGCCTTGGATAGGCTATGCTGATCCAATCTTCATGACTTTCTGTTTTCCAATAAATTACACGATTCATTTTCCAGCCACAGATTACATAAATTGTACACCTCTAGGGCTCTCTTTTTCAAATAGGGAGCCCTTTTCCCCAAAAGCCTATTGCGAGATGTCATTTGCACCAAAAAACGAGCAGCAGAGGCTCTTGAATGAAAATCGAAACATAACCAACGTTTATACTTAGAAAATTTATTGAGATCATTTTCTCTGGTATTTCCTTATTTTAAAGTTTGGACGCGCCATATATCATAATCCACACGTGTAAAGGGGACTGTGTTTAATATTTATCGAAGCTTGATTCCAAGATCAAACTTGTTTATGACTTCATCTGTCATTTGAGAGCGAACCTTCTCCCGATATTACGGCCGCTCAACAAGCCTATTTTCCGAGTGCTGCAAGAGCAGCGGAGATCAATTTTTATTAGGCTCCCTTTGAAAGCTTGCTCAGGGCCACTTTAATATCGAGCATTGTAATAATCTGGAGATCTAAACTTTAAGCGTTCGCTCTGTCTTTCAAAGTTTATCTTTGCCGCGGCGTTTGATCATCCGCGCCCCGACGGGACGGGGAGGGACGTCTGCCCCCCCCCCGGATCCACACGCAAAACCCCTTTACCGGCACCGGCAGTCCCTGCCCTGATGAATATTTGATCAGATGGTAATGAGAGCGTAGCTGGGCCCCGATGGTCCTTCCCTCCTGACAGCGGCAGTGAGCATCCCGCCGAAGCTACTTCGGCTTGCCTCCCTCTGGATTCGCCTGAAATTCCTCCATTTCCGCCTGAAATACTCATTTTAGGCAAGTCTGGTGGTTTTATCGCCGTGGCAGGGCAGGGCTCACCCCTACCCGCAGCCCCTGTGCGTCCCTCCCCGCCCAGCGGTATTCCCCTTCCCGTTTGGAGCATCCCTTCAGCCCGGCCACAAACACCCGGAGGCTCCGACAGGCAGAACCTGCTCCACTGGGAAGCGAGGGCAGCGCCAGGGGCACCCCGGGCTGTTGGTGGGCTCCAAAGGGAAGGAGCTGCGGTGCTGGGGACGGCGGTGCCGCTGCGGGGTCACGTCGAGGGGCTGCGGGGGAGCGGGGCTGCTCTCCCTCTTTGCTCCGGGGCTGTCCCCGCGAAGGAGCCGAGGGCCGGCAGCCCTCAGGGGCTGTCCCCAAGGCCGGGCTTGTCCCCTTCGACGGCTGTCCCCACCCGGAGCCCCTTTGCCCCGCTCCCCGCCTGCGGGAGGGGTGCTGGGCTCGGGGTGCGGGGCCAGCGGAGCGGGATGAAGGACGATTTCTTAAATTGTATTTCAGTGCGGGGTCTTTCCGGGTTAATGAGCTGACATCATGATTAAAGCTGACCATTTGTAATGTGTCGCGACCCTGTTGAAAAGCAGTGAAAAGGTTAATGTGGTAAAACAGGACAGCACCTGCCCCTCACAGCGAGAGGAGGAGCTGGAACACTTTTCCTAATCAATTAGTCCATTAATGAGTCTATCAAGTAGTTAAGTAGTTAAAGATTATGCCGCTGGTCTGGGTAACAGTCGTCATCTCGCTATACCTAATTATATTATAAGTACTTTATTCAATATACCAGACATAATATGGTGACTCGGAGTTAATGAAAATGTCATTTTAAAACGTCTTGACATTTGTCTCTATTGATTTGTATATTTCCATCTCATTCTTTGCTTTCCCCGATTTGATTTTCTTTTTTGTGGGGGTGTGTGTGTGTGTTTCTGGAGAGGGGAATCGACGGCACCGGCAGGAGGAATCAGAAGCAGGACTCGGGGCTGCCTCCGCGGGGACCCCGGTCCCAAGACCCTCAGGCAACCCGGGGTTAAAGCCCCCTGCCACGGCCAAGCGTATTGCATCTGGTCACGAATGCGACCCAAACCACCGGGATTTCAGAGCTGGAGCAGCGCTTGCGCCTCGCTCTTCCCTGCGGGGTGCCCCCAGCATCCCCCGGCGCTGCCCCCTCTCCCGAGGGTGCGGGCCACTGGCCCAACCGGCAGCGAAAGTCGCCCCGTCTTCGTTAGCTAACGATGTTCCCAGGAGTGGCCGGGGCTCGGGGACAGCCGATGGACACGGACACGGGTGGCCCAGCGAGGGGAGGAGGTTCATCCCTTTGGAATCGCGACAGCGGGGAATGGAGGAGGAGCGGGAGGGTCGGGGGGGCTGGTGCTGTGCGGTACCCAGGGTGGCGGTCACCGGGCTGATGCCTTCCACACCGGCCCCGTTACCGGGGCTCCTGTCGGGGTAGGGGGAAGCATCCCCGGGCCCTGGCCGAGGGACGGAGGCGCCCAGGCTGCCGTCGGGGCTCGGCCTCTGACCCGTCTCCCCTGGGCAGGGGCTTCAGGCCCCAACGAACGCGGGCCGGGTTGTCCCTCGGACCAGCCAGCAGATCTGTGCCCTCCCGGGATGGCCCCCGTGGGGTCCCTGTCCTTATCCCATTGCGTGTGACACAGAGACGGCAGCTCCGTCAGATTTCCCCTCCCAAGGGCAGGAACAGCTGAGAACGCCGTGATTTATCCCCCCCAAAGGGAAGAGCCCCTGACTCCTGACAAACTTTATTTGGAAGCGCAGGAGGATCTCCCCTCCCTCCCTGGTGTCCCCCCCACCCTGCGGCTTGCGGACCCTAGGAAGAACACACAGGAGGCGTTTCGTGGGACATTTGTTCCCGGCTGCAGCGGAAAACCCGATTTCCCGATGGTTTCCCCGGCTCTGCCGAGCCGCCAATACACCGCCACAGGGATTTTGTTTCCCTGTCCTGTAATTAGGAGAAGGGTAACGGGTATGCACAAGGCGCTTGTCCCAACACCCCCTCCCATCGATCCCGGCATAAGGAATTCAGCCCACGTCCCTCTCACCCATTCGCCGTGCAGGGCGAGGAGGCAGAGCTGTCTCAGCATCCCTACTCCCCCGAGGCTGCGGGGTCAGAGCATCCCCCCCGGTGCCCCGGGGACGGCGGAGCGGACCCCGCGGGGGTTCCCCCCGGCTCCTGCCGACCGTGGCTTCTTCTTCCCTACCCCCTCAATTCCGGACCCCCCGCGTTTCCAAACTTTCCGTGTCCGCCGCCGCCGTGATTGGCGCGGCGGAGGCCACCTCCATGCAAATGAAGCCCCGCCGCCCGCCGCCCGCAGATCAATAGGGACGCGGGGGAAGGAGCATGCATTCCGCCTGGGCAGGCGCGGGGAGAGCCGGCACCGGCACGCCGAAAGCACCCCCCAAAAACAAACCCCCCGCCGGCTCAAAGCGGGCTCCCCCCGCCCCGCATACCCCGGCCCCCCGAGCCCATCTAAAGCGAGAGCTTCCCTCCTCTGCTTTCTTATGAACCCAGGATGAGCAGCAAAGAAGACCCCAGCAAGTGCTGTCAGACGGCTGCTCCCATCTCCAGTTTCACCATCCAGTCCATCCTGGGCAGCGGCAGCGCCGGGCCACCCCGGGAGGGCGGCGGGGGGGGGACCGCCTGGTCCGCCCGCGGCCGGACCCTTTCGCTCTCCTCGGACGACGAGGAGCCGGAGGAGAGCTGGAAGCACCGCGGCTGCTTCTGCCCCGAGGCTCAGGGCCCAGCCGAGCCGTGCCACAAGCACCAGCCCCTCAGCTTCACCTGTCTCGGTGAGTACCGGGACGGGAAGGACGGGACGGATGGGGCCCGCAGAGAAGGGCAGAGGGGGCTTGCCCGCCGCCAGGGGCCATGGTGGGGGGGACATGTGGCACGCTCCCTGCTTTCGGGTCTGAGCGTATTTGCGCAGTCTGATGCTGAAGCAGGCAGAAGAAACTCTGCCAGAATCAGTTTGGCTTTTTAGAGCTCTCTTTTTTACTTCCCACCTCAAGCGGGGTTGTCTCCATTGAAGGGGCGCAGGGCGGCGGATAAAGCCGGTTTTCCTAGATACTGCTTATTCAGAGAGGAAGAAAGATGCTAGGCTTTATTTCTAGCGTTAATTCTGAATAAACGGTCTGTGAAATGCAAGGCTATAAAACAAAATCAGCCGTCCCGTGCTGGGTTGGTCTCACCAACCTGTTCCGGTGCTGAGGCACTGACACAGGGTGCCCAGAGAAGCTGTGGCTGCCCCATCCCTGGCAGTGCTCAAGGCCAGGTTGGACCCAGGGCTTGGAGCAAGCTGCTCCAGTGGAAGGGGTCCCTGCCTGTGGCAGGGGTTGGAACTGGATGAGTTGTAAGGTCCCTTCCAACACAAACCAGGCTGGGATTCTATGATTGTAAAGCACCTCCAGCCTCGTCCTCGGCTGCCTTCACCGAGGCGGGCACACCCACCTGTCGGTCTGTCCATCCATCCATTCGATGGAAGGATGGGGATGGCTTCCCCCGGCCTCACTGGTGGCTTCCCCTGGTAACGGAGGCGGCGGGTGCTTGGCCAGGGGCTCACCTCAGCCTTTCCCCAAGGTGGAACGGGGGGCTCGGCCGTTGGGGGGTGCCGGTACCGGTGCGACCTCCGTGCTGTGGCTCTGTTGCAGGCAGCACCAAAGGGAGCGGAGCAGCGGCTGCGGGCAGCGGGGAGCGGGGACCCTTCCTCTCGCCCCCCCAGCAGGACTGTAAGGAGGAGAAGGAGAAGCCACTGGGACCCGCCTCACCTTCCTGCGGGGACCGGCAGCGTGACGGCGGGGACCGGCAGGCCGGTGCTGCCAAGAAGAAGACGCGCACGGTGTTCAGCCGCAGCCAGGTCTACCAGCTGGAGTCCACCTTCGACATGAAGCGCTACCTGAGCAGCTCGGAGCGGGCCTGCCTGGCCTCCAGCCTGCAGCTCACCGAGACCCAGGTGAAGACCTGGTTCCAGAACCGCAGGAACAAGTGGAAACGGCAGCTCTCGGCCGAGCTGGAGGCGGCCAACATGGCCCACGCCTCGGCACAGACTCTGGTGGGGATGCCGCTGGTGTTCAGGGACAATTCCCTCCTCCGAGTGCCGGTGCCCCGGTCCATCGCCTTCCCTGCGCCTCTTTACTATCCCGGCAGCAACCTCTCGGCCTTACCGCTCTACAACCTCTACAACAAGATCGACTACTGACCCACCGCACTCTCTTCCCCGCGGCCGCCCCTTCGGGGCCGGGACGGGGACCGGGGCCGAGAGCGGGATCGGGGCCGCCGCGGAGGCTCCGTGCGGGGTCTCGGTTTACCTCCGCGGCGGGGACAGAGGAACGGAACTGATGGGAGGGAAGGGCAAACGGAGAGCCCGGGTCACCGAGGGCACCGCCGTGCCCTTCCCGCGATCCTGCCACTTGAAAACGAACAAAATAAATTAAAAAAAATCGTTATTTCAGATCTGTAAATATTTTTAAAGAAAGAATCAAAAAAAGAAAAAAAATAAACCGTTTTAAGCCTCGTTTGTAAACTCGCCAGCGCGATCGCACGCTCCCGCCGGGTAGCACCGGGACCGGGGGGAGTCCCGCAGCCCGGCCGGGCACGGCGGAAGCCGCCGCTGCGGGATGGGTATGCTCAGAAGAGAGAAACCGACGTGTAATGCCGATGGTCTGGTTGGTTTTCCCTGCCTCCTGCTCGTTATCGCGTTCCCTGCAGGGAACCCCAGGCGGGCCTGCCCGTACCCACCCCGGGGCTGGTGGGGCTCAGTGCCCTGTGCTCGGCTGGAAGGATCAGGGCCTTTCTCAAACGGGTTCGTTAACGGGGGCCGTTTTTATGAGTTTTGAGGAGTGTTTGGCTACAAGCAGCGGTGGGAGCAGCGGGCTCGGAGCTCCCGGTCGCTGACCCCGGTGCTCACCGGCTCTGCTCCCCGCCCGCCCCGGGGCACTGACGGGTGCATCTCCACGGAGACAGAGTCCGTCGTTCGTGGAATAAAAAGGAAATCCCCCCCGCGGTGCCGCCGGTACCGAACCCGGGGATGTTTCCAACAGCAGCGAAGGGGGTGCCTCGAGGGGCAACGGGAAAAACAGGAGAAATAACAGATCCGAAGGGATAAATCAGTGCGAGGGAAGGAGGAGGCTCCCCCGGCACCTCCCAGCCGGTGTTCCACCACGGTGTGCAGCCCGGTCAGGACGAGGTGAGCTCAGCCGCAGTAACGCAGACACGGGGGTGAGCGGCGGCGTCGCTCCGCCTTTCGGACCCTTTTTTAGGGGGAATAATTCGTATTTCGGGTTTGCTCTGTAACGCAATCAAAGCCCTGAGGTACTTGTCTTTATCCCCTAAGGGGGACACGCGTGTGGCTGCCCCGAGGGGTTCACAGAGACAATCCCTCCCCGGCCCCCTGTTAACAGCCTCTGCTGACGGCCGGAGCGAAGGGGGAGGCATCCATCCACTTTGCAGGTACCATCGGACTACAATTCCCAGCATGCCCCGCGGCTCACTCCACTGGGCTCTGCGCCGCGCGGGGTACGCAGGGACGTATAGTTCCTCCCTTTTAAACCGGCCAATCGGGAGGCGCGAAGGAGCGCGCGTGCGCAATGGGTAGCGGCGGCGGTTGTTTGTGGGTAGGCCGGACGCGCGCGGCCCGGGTGGAACGCTGAGGTGAGGCCGTGCTCCCCACCGGCCCCGGCCCCGGCCCCGGCCCCGGCCCCGGCCCCTCTGACCGCGGCGGGCGGGGTGCAGAGACCTCCGTTCGGGCTTAGGCGGAGCGGGCTCCTCGGCCTAGGGACGGATGCTGCCCCCCTTCAGCCGCCCCGGGTGCTGCGGCCTCCCCGCCGCTGTCCTCGGCCGTCCCTCGGTTCTTGCGCTCTCCTCTGACTCTCTCCTCTCCCTCCGCAGCATCTCCTGCGTCCTGACGTGGTTCTGCGGGACCGGAGTGCGAGAGCCGCCGTGCTTCTGACTCCTCCGTGCTTCCGCGATCCGCGGCGGCTGCATTGAGAAAGGTTTTCCTCGGCGGTGCGTGGAGCGGCGAGAGCAACCCGCGCAGCATGAAGACGGTACTTCCCGTGTTTTCTTCTTCGTCAGAGTACAGGCTGCTCGCCCTGAGGCTTTCAACGGGGCGGCCTGCTTTGTTCGAGAGGCTCGCAGCTGAGCCGACTGGGGGGAGGCGGGGTGTATGTTGAAGGGCTATAACAGCACCGATTTTATCTCTGTTAGTAAAAAGTGAGCCTTTGGGAATGACTGTAGTGATAGGACAAGGGGCCATGGGTTCAGACTTACACAAGGGAAGTTTCAGGTTAGAAATAAGTTCTTTACTGTAAGGGCGGTGAGGCACTGGAATGGGTTGCCTAAAGAAGTTGTGAATGCGCCAGTGCTGGCAGTGTTCAAGGCCAGGTTGGACAGAGCCTTGGGTGACATGGTTTAGTGTGAGGTGTCCCTGCCCATCGCAGGGGGCTTGAACTGGATGATTTCAAGGTCCTTTGCAACCCAAACCATTCTGTTCTATGATGGAATTGTAAAAGTGCATCCTATAGTTAAGTCAGCATCACAGTTTTAGCAGTTTCTTCCTTGTAACGTGTTTTTTTAATGAGTTATCTCTTGTGGTGCTTGAACGTTTTAACAGGACTTTGTTGTTTGAGGTGGGCCTGACAGTTACTGTTCAGCAGTCCTGACTGTGAGGCGGTTGCATTTGTGGAACTGTTCAGACTTCTTTGTTTAATGTTTTCTCTCTTTTGTTGCTAACACATGTAAAAGGTAGGATGCACTTAAATCCTGATATTTATATTCTTTTATTCCTGCATTAAAAATACTTTTGGGAGACTTTTCCAGGTTTCTGACATAAGTAACCTTGTTTCTTGGAGTGCTGTTTGGTGATTGCTTTTAAGCTGGTTCTTTGCTGTTGTACTCCTCTGTCATTTTAGCTTTCTGCCACAAGGAGACAAGGCAGTTAGCATGCCTTGTAGTTGTTCTGAATTCCTTTGGAGGTTGTGGTGTTGTACATCCCTATGAAACACTCGCTGTGGTACACTTCACTGTTGATGAAGGTGCAGCTGAATTCTCTGTAGTATTCATATACAAATGCATGGCAAATTCTCAAGCCTGTCTGTTTTTTTTCCCAAGTATCCCAAAGCAGAGCTGAAAAGGGGTTAAGAAAGATGATTTTATTTCTTAGTCTTAAGAGTTCATGTTTAAATAACAGAAAAAAACTTTGTGTTTACGTAGTGGTTTTGTTTCGTTGAAGGATATCTAAGAAAACACCTCCTAAAGTTCCCATTTAGGGATTTCTCTGGTGTAAGAATGTGTAGTGCTTGCATTATTATACAACTTGATTGCTTAGTTACTGACACGTGCTGAATTAGAATAACTGTGCACTCAGCTTGAACTTTCTCCTAGTTTATCTGTTTTTTCTCTCTTGACTTACTCTCAGAGATCTAATCTTGCCTCTGTGGTTGTATATACAGATTCAGGAGTGACAGTGTTACAGAAAATCTGAGACAATTTACTTCTCCTTTTCATTTTAGCTAAAGGGAAGTGTACTTTTAAGCCTTAAAAAAAGGTTCTGGTCCTTTTGGTACTGTATGTGTCATCTACAGCTCCTTCTTTCAGAGTGTCTAAGGTTTGCACTGCTTTCCCAACTGAAATTTGCTGGTTTTAGCCTCTGCTGTCTTTTGAATTTTTGCATATAGAAGTTAAGCGGTCCTGGGAAGTGAATCTTGCAGTCAGTGAGCTGGCATTCAATTGTTGATTCTTTTTTCTGGTCACATCACATTTGCATGTTTACTTTACGTTCCAGTATCCCACAAACCATATTTTTCCTTTCTTATCTGACCTCCTTTAGACTCTAAGAGGAAAAAAAAATCTTAAAGGTGTTTCATTGGAAATATTTTATAGCACTTATGGAAGCCAAAGGATTGGGAAGTTGCAGGAAGCCTAGAACTATTTAAAAGATGATCCAGTTCCAGTTTTTGCAAGTGTGATGGTTATAGCAGATCAGGAACAAATCAAAAGTTTCTTTTTTTGTTTTCAAATTGGATCCATCCCTTTTTACCTGCATGTGTGTGTTTTGGGTTTTTTTTAACTTCTTGATACTTACAGTAACTGATATTTACTTGTGAAAATACAGCCACACACAGTGGGGAAAAATACATTTTTAAGTAAAAATATATAAGCTTAGAGATAACAGTACAAAAAGTGTATTATTGTTCCATGTTATATTTGATATTTAAATTTGAAAAGTGTGCGGGGAGGAATTTATTGAGGTTTTGGACAGGGATGAGCATCTTGAATTTTAGAGTGTGTCAGAACTCTGGGTGTTGTGAACTTTTCTGTGCAGAAGCTGGTAAACTTTTCAGCTCTAAGTTCTCTCTAAGATGGCTCAGTTAGGAAGCTAACTTGCTAGGTTATGTTCTTGTTATTACTAAAACTGTATTTGTTCATTATTGTCTTCAGATGACAGGATCAAACGAGTTCAAACTAAATCAAACTCCAGATGATGGTATTTCATCAGTGAAGTTTAGTCCAAACACATCACAGTTTCTGCTTGTTTCATCCTGGGACACAACTGTCCGTCTCTATGATGTTCCTGCCAACACCATGAGACTCAAATATCAGCATACAGGAGCTGTCCTGGACTGTGCTTTTTATGTAAGTGTGGGAAGTGGATTTTTATTTACTGTTATTTTATGGACCTATACTGGCCAAGGTACCTGAGAAATTGTCAGTGCCTGAAATTAAAGGGATAGTGAAATGCCACCGAAAATCCAGTTTTGTTCCTTTATTTAAAAAAAACCTTCTGCCCATTATTCTTCTTTTAATGAATGTTGTTCTAGTCCTAAATATCTATATTTCCTGTGAAGGGTGCAGGCACACAAGTTATTTACTCCTGGTAGAAGTGGTAGGCAAAAGTACTTTGAGCTGTTTTGTGCTGTTTCTGCAGTGCTCTGGTGAGTTGTGTGCATGCTTCTTACAAAGAGTCGTACTGGTGGTGTATAGCCGGAAACCATTATTCCCAATAAATGCCCATAGCCCATTAGTCTTCTCTTTCACGTTCTCATACTGGTTGTTTGGGAGCATGGCATCGTGTTCCCAAATACCAGATACCTGATTGCTGTGTTTTTAATGCACTGGATTTGAAATATGCTTAAAGTTTATTAGTGCCACTTTCTGTTTTGCCTTTTTGGTGTCATATGTGTACTGGAAGGCTTCAACTAGCTTTTTTTTTTTTTTCCATTGTATTCTGACATGTCCTGTAGTAACTTGCTGTTGTTACTGCATGTTTTAAGGATCAATTTAAATGTCCTGGTCTTGTCCTTTTTTTCACTGAACATTTTGTCACATAGTTAGTATCGTGCTGCGGATCAAAACACACGTTCTCAAATGGTATCTGGCTTCTAGATTAGTTTTAGGAGGATTATGCTTCAGTCAGATGGAACCTGGTTTAGGTTGGCAGTTCTTTAAAAAGAAGTATTGTGTGCTCTGCTTTTACAACAATGGAAATAATTTGGTGTAGCCTTTAACTGCCTTTTTGTTTTATTTTAAATAATAAAAATATAGCTCAAAGTGCTTTACTTAAACATTTTGCAAAGCTTTTGTATTCTACCTGTTTAGATCTGGGCCAGATCTTAACCTTGTGTCTGAATTCCCATCTTCCCCAAACTGAAGGCAAGTCCTTTGTTGTGAGCCTGGAAGATTAAATGTATCACAGCCAGGGAAACTTAATGCTTGTCACGAGGTGAGCTCTTTTTCTTTTTTTGCTTTGTAGGATCCGACCCATGCCTGGAGTGGAGGATTAGATCAGCAACTGAAGATGCATGATTTAAACACGGACCAAGGTAAGCAGATTGAGTTCTCTCAGTGGTCTCGACAACTGGCCTAAACTTCATATTTATTTACTTTAACAGGATATGTTTCCAGTTTTTTAGGTGAGGGATATTTAAGTACTAGATGCTTAAATCTAGATTTAAGGTCTGTGCTCAGCAGTCTCCTTTGCTGTGCAGCCCTTTCGGATTGCTGAGACGCAGAACAAGGCAGTGTCTTTACTGTGTAACTGAAGACTCTCCTATAACACATTTAACAAAAGGCCTGAATATGTTGCTGCCAAACTGAGAGTTTAAACTTTTACCATGCTGGACATTCATTGATGTGTTTTACGTGTGTATTTGTTTACTTATTTGAAGGTGAAAATGGAAGGGAAGGAAATAGCTGTGTGCTCCTCCTGCTGACTGAGTTTCACATCACATGTGTCTTTATCTAGCAGAATAACTGGTGACCCTAGTAAGAACCTCCTAAAAGCATGGAAGCATTTGGCAGTTTGCCTGGAAGTTTGGTAGATGCCTGTTGTAGGATGCCTTGAATTAAATTTCTGATGATCATCCTGCTCTGCCTTAGGCTACTGTGTCTCAATTAGTGGGAATTAGCTAAGCTGAGGTACAACTGAGCATGTTATTTTTCAAAGATTTGTGGTTTAGATGTATTTAAGAAGGATCTTTCCCATGTATGGCAGAATGTATATAAAGCTCTTACTTTGTCAAACATCATGGCCTTATACTATATCCTGTTCAAAAGTAACAGTTCCAATGCCTCATTGGTGCAAAATATGGAGCTGATTTATTTTGTGTGTTTGTATGTGTGTTAAAGAGAGAAATGAATCTCGGCCTGAGACAAAAGTGATCACTAGAACCAGCCAATAGCCATGTCTCAACAAGCTTGTGCGCACAGTAATGTTATGAAAAGGTCAAATAAATTCTGCTGTAGATGACTTTGGAAGTGTTCGTATTAATATTTTTATTAATATGTAATATTGATTCTTTTGTCATTATGTTCATACATACAGGCTTAAGTTGCATTGTGTGTCAAAGGTGGTGATACCATTTGATACTGAACACTTCTTTATAACTCTGAAGATCTCTTTGTGGCTGCCTAAAATTCTTGTCTCCTGAGATTATGAGAGAAAGCTAAGTTTCAGTTTAATAATCCTGATCTTTGCAGAAGTTATGCTTCCAATGACTGAACTATCCTTAAAGGACTCCTGGCATATAAATGCACCCATGGGAAAGTCAGAAAATAGTTTGTTCATACTGCAGTAGTGTGTGCATCCTTTTAGTCATTATTCAATGCATTCTTACTGTTTGTAACCTAGTAAAGTTAAAATATATTGTGTTTTCTTACAGAAAACCTTGTTGGTGCCCATGATGCTCCTATCAGGTGTGTTGAGTATTGCCCAGAAGTGAATGTCATGGTGACTGGAAGCTGGGATCAAACAGTTAAACTGTGGGATCCCAGAACTCCTTGTAACGCAGGAACCTTCTCGCAACCGGAAAAGGTATGTACTGGATATGTATTAAATAATACATCCAGTGCCCGATTCAACATCACCATACTGGACACGGTCGTAAACTGAATTGAATTTGAGAGATAGGTTTAATGCTTTTTAAGCTGTGAAAATGTTGCCTTTTAAGATATTGATATTCAGAACATATTGTGATTTTTAGGTTGAGGCTTTGCGCTTTTATCAGTAGGAGAATGTAGCTTAATTCTTAGTGCTTGTGGTAGACCAAATGCTTATGATTTAAAACAAACTAGAGGAAGGAAAACTGAACAAAACCAGCATGACATTGACGTTAATAATATTTGGCTTAATTGTAATATGCACCATTGATTTCCTTAAATGTTGAGACTTTGATATAGCAGATCCTAGCAGTTACAAGGTCTGATTGCTTCGACGTGTGTGTAGACATACAGTAGGAGGCTTTTTATGTTGCCTGAAATAATATTTTGGGTGTTTTCTTTCACTTGTATTAAAAGACTGAACAAAATTGCTTTTATTGTTATTTACCTGTCATTGTACTAGTGTCTATAAATTCAGATGTCTTCCTAATACTTAAATCCTCTGTGCTAATGGGAGATCAAGAGAAATAAGGGAAAATGTTACATCTTAAGCTATTTCTGATGGTTATATGGTCTGTTAATCTTTATGCAGCTTACAGTGGTGTCACTGAAAGAATTACAGAACAGTAATTTCTGTTCTTTTCATAGACTCCTAAACACAGGCTGTGCTGCTGGATGATTTTACATAGGATTTTGTGCCTATACCTTTTATAAATCTCTAAGCTCTGTCACATCATATTGTCAAGTCATAATTATGAGCCATCATTACGTTGCCTGTTGCATCTAAATAGCTCTTACTTTTATTACAACATAGCTGAATCTACTTCTGGCAAGACCTTTGTTCAGAAGAAAGTAATTGCATTATTTCCAGGTTTTGATTTATAGGTGGACATAGCATGTAAAGAGCTGTGATAAATTGCTGACAGAATATCATATAATGGACAGCCCCAGTGAATCAAGCTGCTTATTGGTTCAGCCAGGTTCATTATGTCATTGTTTTAATATTGCCTTTGATAAATGTGTACACCTACCCAGCTGCATGACAGTGGTTTCATTTGATTCATGCTTGTGTGTGTGGAAAAAGAATACTTACTGTATAGGTGTGACATCAGTTTGTAAAGATGACTTAAGATATTTAATGTTCTTTATGCCTTTCTTGCTATACGTGTATGCAAACACATGTAAAAATTGATCGCAAACTATTAATAATTATATCAGTAATAGGGGAGACTTGAAAAATGGTTTTGTTAGTGTGTAACTACTGTTGGATCAAAGTTTTCTTGCCCTTTTCATGGCAGTTGGCATCATGAGAAATTTTAGTTAACTCTTGTGTGAGCATTTAGGACATTTCCCATCTTAAGACCTCAGTCTGAAGGTGGAAGTTCAGTAATCACATTTTAGAGTGAGAATGCGCGCTCAGTGAGTGCTAATTGGTAAAGGAAGGCTTTTTCTGTCTCTGTATGTGGATATTCCCACACACATAGACACCTGTATGCTTAGTTTTTATTAGAAATTAGCTTCTTAAAAATAATCTCTCCAGAAATGTTTATAGCAAGTGAAAAGTTGTTTGATCTAATATTTCTGTGTAGTCTTGCCTGAACCGAACAGCTTTATTGGGGTTTGTCAGAGAACCAGAAAGTGAAACCAGGTGCTTGAGTGAAATTGTATGAGCAAATGCCAAAAGTAAATTGAATCCTCTTGGCAGGATACCAGATCTCTTACACTTTTGATTCTGAGGTATATCCAGGATTTGTTTCCTATGTATTGAGCTGCATTAACTCACTTTTTCAAAGCTCATTCTTGCAGTTTGCTCTTGTTAGCAGTTCTCCAGCAATAGGCAGCTGGATTCTGTCTTGTTTGTGTATCATCAACTTGTAATTAATTTGATAGCACAGAGGTTTTGACTGAACCTTTTTTTTTTCCCTTTTCCTTTTTTTAATGTTTCCAGATTAACAGCAACCCAATTAATATTTGGAAACAGGACAATTTGTATGCTGAATATTGTAATGAGAAATTTGACACATGAAAGTTAGAACCTCTGAGCCAGTTTTTGGAGTGGAGTTGAAATTGTGAGCCATGGTCTCTTTTAATGATGCAAAGCATATTGCTGCTTTCAATTTCACTTTAATCAAAGTATACAAAGCACTGAGAGTTTTTTTTTTTTTTTAATGCTTTTTTGGCAATTTATTTCCCTTTATATAGAGTTCAACTTGAAGTATTCTCTTTAAAAAAGAAAACCACATAATTCAGAGAAGAAAATGTGTGGTGTGGTATTGTAGGAAAACTGCAGGATCATGCACTGATAGCAGGGAATACAAACTGAGCATACCAAGCAAAGATGAATTGCAATATCCATGCCCTTCCCTCTTATTTCTTCTGTTTTCCTCTTGCCTTGAAATATCCAATAAATTTAACAATTGAAATAATTTTGGAGGAAAACTTGAATGCTGCTGATGTCCCTTTTGAATTTAACAAATACTTCTGTGCGCATGCAGCATTTAGAACATGGGTAGTACCAGCAGAAGGGAAAAAATCTTATGTGGAAGATGATTTAGACAGTGCTGAGATCTGGAGACTGGTAACCGAACAAATGTGCTTGGAATTTAGAATTACACAAGTGCATATACATATTATTATTGCTATATATATAATCATTATATATATTGTTATTGGGGCTGCATTGGGCTTGATGTCTCAGCTATGTGCTAGGTAGGGTCCAGAGCTAAGGGTGAGCTGTTGAAATGCTACATCAATGTCTTCTCACCAGCTGCACACTATGACTGTTTATCCCCAAATTGAGTTATAAATTAAAGCTAAAAGAAATTCTATAGCTATTGACTTTATTGTGTAGATGTTTTGTTATTCCATATTGCTGCCATTTTATATTGTTAGAAGAACAATGGATTTTCAAGCCTAATGTTAAATACCTTAATTTTTTTTTAAAGGTCTACACACTTTCTGTGTCTGGAGATAGGCTAATCGTGGGCACTGCAGGTCGGAGAGTGCTGGTGTGGGATTTGAGGAACATGGGTTATGTTCAGCAGCGAAGAGAATCAAGTCTGAAGTACCAGACCCGCTGTATCAGAGCGTTTCCTAATAAGCAGGTATGGGGAGCATGGCAGTAATCACAGTTCTGAATATTGTTTAGTAGAAACGGTGGTTTGTCTGTCAACTTTTCTCCATCTTTCTTTTGGAACAAATTCTGGTAGGAGGAGAAAATAAATGGTGTTGAGGCTTTGAAGTTGACTCTTTGTAATAGTGCAGTTCAGGAGTGTTTGTCACTGACTTACCAGCATACTAGGTTTTGGGGTTTTTTCCCCTCAGTTTAGTCTCCTTTTTTAAAATAACTTTGTGCATCACAACGCCAACATGCAATTAACCCCCAAAACCTCCACAAAGTTGCAGTAGAAGAGAGGAAAACAGAATTGGAGTTTGCTCAGCAGCCTTTGTGTTGTAGCCCCAGGTTCTTCAGTAGGTAGGAGCAGGATTCAGATTATATGAATGTCTTTTTATGTATTTTTCCTTTAACTCTGAGTCATGCACTCACGAACCTGGGATGCGTTACCTAGGGGGAGTTGTACAATTTAGATGATCATACAGTGTAGGTTAACACAGTGTATCTGTGGTATTTCTGAAGTGAAGGAAGATCAGCTTTTTCTGGCAAACTAATTTGGAAAGGGAATTTTCCTGTGTACATAGTGATAGTACAGGAATTGTGAGACTAAGTTACTTGTTCCTGAACTGGCATGAAGGCTTTGTCCCTTTTCAGCTCTAGTTATAGTAAAACAAGCTGATCGTCCAGATTGTATCATATTATGGATTTTAAAGAACCTTGCTATAGCTAGATATCATTACAATCCTATTTCTGAAAAGATCTATTATGGGCTTAACTCAGAAGTGATAATAAAAGCATCTCAGGTTGCTCTTAAGTCAGGACTGTAATTAACTGGATAAGTGAACACCACTTATAATCAAGTTTCACTGAAAATACTATTTCAACTTGAGTGTTTAGTTGCTAGTATAAAGCTCTGAACTAATTTCAATGTAATATAATTCTGAAACAGTCCCATGAGCATCTCTCATTTCAGATACTGAGGCCTTGGGGAATAGGTGGGCAAATACAAGGGGTTGTTAACTCTTTAACATTTTCTTCCCCCAAAATCAACTTTGTGTTTAGACCTGAAGGGTAATTAAAAGGTCTTACTGTCAGCTTAAAACTATGGTGCTGATGCTGTTGACCTGTGGTAACAATTTCTGGCTGTGCGCAATCTAAGGCTTTTTGTTTCATCTATTCAATGTAAAGGGTAAAAGATAAATTGTATTGCAATCTCTTTTCCAGTTGTAAACTACTAACATGAGCGTGTCCAATTTGGTTTTAGGGTTATGTTTTAAGTTCTATTGAAGGTCGTGTTGCGGTGGAATACTTGGATCCAAGTCCAGAAATTCAGAAGAAGAAATATGCATTCAAATGTCACCGTTTGAAGGAAAACAACATTGAGCAGATTTATCCAGTTAATGCAATTTCTTTCCATAATGTCCACAACACATTTGCTACAGGTAAAGTAGATAATCAGTGTTTTGTAACGTGTATCAATTCCTTTAGTTTTGATTTAAACAGATTAGCCTTTACTTCATGTAACTGACAGAGGGAAGATTGAGATGAGCCTCTTCCCTGTGAGGGTGGTGAGGCGCTGGTACAGGGTGCCCAGAGAAGCCGTGGCTGCTGCATCCCTGTCAGTGTTCAAGGCTAGGCTGGAGCGGGCTTGGAGCAACCTGCTCTAGTGGAAGGTGTCCTTGCCCATGGCAGGGGGTTGGGATTGGATGAGCTTTAAGGTCCCTTCCAACTGAAACCATTCTAGGATTCTCTATGCCCTTCCTTTCTAAGCATTTAAATTGCGTTTCTGGCAGCGAGCAGGGTTTTTAAAAGATTTGATGCTTTGAGAGTCAATGGCTTTAGCAGAGGTTTTGGGAAATACTTGTGCTCTTTACTGAATTACGCAACTCTGCATAAGCCTGTGTTTTTACTGACAAAAGTAATTCAGGTAGTTGCTGTGTCTTTTCAGTCTTGCCGTTCTCCCAGCTCTAATTAACAGTTCTTAAAAACTTAAATTTCAGGAGGCTCCGATGGATTTGTAAATATTTGGGACCCATTTAATAAAAAGCGTCTGTGTCAGTTCCATCGGTATCCCACAAGCATCGCATCGCTTGCCTTCAGCAATGATGGAACTACCCTTGCAATAGCTTCTTCATATATGTATGAAATGGATGACGTTGAACATCCTGAAGATGGTATCTATATTCGTCAAGTGACAGATGCAGAAACAAAACCGAAGTGAGTATGCTTCACCTGTATTTGAGACTTTCTGAGCATTCATCCCAAGATTTATTAATTTTCCTAAATTCATGAATAGCATTATTGATGCCAGGAGATAGTGCAGCTTGACAGTAGGGTTGGTTTTGATTTTATCTTGTTCGCCCAAGCTTTCAATATCCGTAGGTTGATAGACGGCTGATGGATAAAATTGTGCCTAGTTGTTTAGCAGGAGAAGAATGTCAAACTCTTATCCTTTTTGAATAGGTGCTATTATATGAAGCTGTGGAGTTATTGCTAGCTCATTGCTGCAAGAATTAAGGGAAGAATTCAAGAATAATTTATTTGAGTAAATGTCACTCTGTTTGGAGATTTAAAACTTAGAATGAATGGGATCTTTACGCACCAAGCATGTGCCTAGCTCTCACAGTCAGAAGTGAATCTAGATATTGTTCTAGAAAGGCTGTGTAAATCGAGTAGAAGCTTTTTCAGTTCCCTTTTAATGGAGTTTGCTGCAGCCCTCTGATAACACACTTTTCTATCATTGTTGCTGTCAAAATGGGGCAAGGTGATTGATAGAGGTAAAAGATTTCTGTGGAACTTGTTTTGGCATGAGTGTTACATGGAAAAATTGCCCTGCCGGTGCAGAATTGCACTATTCTTAATTATGCTAGCACAGGAGCTGGTTTTATTTTCAAATTCAGTGTGTTTTGTCACTGCTTTTTATTTTAATTGCTAGTACTCAAACTGTCTTACACTTTATCTGGTTGTCTCCATTATTTAGTATCTAAATGGCTACGTAAATAGACACGTGATAAAAGTTCTTGAGTTTAAAACCTCAAGGCCTTCCACTCCTCCCTTAAAATGGCTGTTTCAAAGCTACATACTTTATGGCTGTGGAGATGTGAGGTGGAAGTTGCAGAAGAATAAATCCACTGTTTCTTACTTGGGAGATGTTTGTTTTACACTGAGTCTGATACTGATTGGAAAAATAAACCAGAAGTGATTCAGGATTTATTTCTGGGGCTTTCACAAGTAATAAGAATAATCCAAAGCTGGCAATTCACATTTATTTTTAAAATAAGATTGTACTTATTACATTTAGGAGGGTTTAAAAAAAAAGGTGATAAAAGAATACTTGCTGCTACTTGTAGTAGTGAGAGCTGCTTTCAGTTATTTTTGTTCATTGCTAGTTATGGTTGCTAATTCTGTAGATGCTTCATTCTGCCCTAGGAGGAGGTTAATCTACAATTAAACAATATTTCCTCTTGGCCCTCCATTATTTTCTGCAGCAGATGGTTCATCATTTCCTGGGCTGTTAAACACAGCAAGGTTAAGGTTAGACTCTTGGGAATCAGCTAGTTTTGAATCTTATTAGGCTGTAGAAGGAAAACTAATAAGAATACTCCTTAATATCATTTTGGGACTGTAAGCAATTATTTATTAGCAAACAATTGATCCCAGAAGGGCAAATTGTTTGAGTCAGTAATGAGCTGAGAAAAGACAGAGCATATCTGTGTATTTGGAAAATAATTGTAACGTAATTGCAATGCATTTAGACAGGCATCTTTTTGGACCTGTTTCTATCTTTAAATGAATTTCTGAAAACATTAACAAGGTTTTTATGCTTTTCTGACATGTACAAGTTGCTTGTGCCAACCTTGGGGCACTAAGAATGATGTGTATATTTTAATGTTACAGTACATTATTAATGTTACATCTCTGGTTTGTTCTAAACATAAGTTACTTAGGACAGGAGACTAATAGTTATTTCAGAGTGATCTTTTTGCTTATTAATTTGAATCAGCATTTCTGCATGATGCATTCTTAAATGCATTAAAATTATGCCATATTATATGAAGAAAACTTGGCAAGAACAGCTCTTTTGATCATTAAATTACTATCTATATTGATAAAAGTGAAAGCAGTCTTTCTATATGTGTCTGCTTTTATATAATGTTGAATGTCTTACCTACTTACTGTTACTCTAAATACCACCTGCTGAAATACAGTTCATTTATTTCAGGTCTACTTAGAGGTCTGCTTAGACTTCTGGTGATACTACTTCTCTACAAGGGGTGCCCACCTGCTTCTAGCAAGACTAAAACAATAGAAGTGAGAAGAACAATCTTCATACTGATGCTGTTTTTACCTTAGAGATATCTGTTTGTATATTGTAGCATGTCTTAATCTGTCATTACTTTTTTTGCAATGTTAGTGCAACTGTTTTATCTGCTGTCTATGGCTACATTAGTTCAGTCCTGCAGGCAACCTTTATAAAAACACATTTTGTTGTTTTGAATTATGAAATCTTCCAGTGATCTCCTAACTGTTCAATAAATATCCATAGTTTTTGGAAAATAGAGACTTTGTGTGACAACCTTTACGGCTTGTGAAACAAATGTTAAGAGCAGACCGAAGTTGCAAGAATTCTTGAGTTCTAGATTTTCCTGATGGGAAATTTCTCAACCTTTTGTCTTCTTGCAATGAGGTGAACTGGGAATTTCTTCATCACATGGGGATGCTGAGTCTCCAGGCAATCTTCTCGCAGGGCTGTGAAAGCCTAAGGTTGTACTAGGTGGGCTTGTTCATCGTTACTGGAGAATCATTAACTCTTCCTGGAGGAAAGACCTTGAATATGTAGTACTTTGGTTCTGTGTGTTTTTTATATACTGCATAAAAGCCTAAAGTTAATGGGAAGAACTGAGGGTAGAGGGGAGCAAATGTAGAATTTCAGCCTGCAGCTGAGTGGTTTGTTCCAAGTATGCAGATCTGACCTGGTAGCCAAGGTTTATGGAGTAACGCAAGTAGAAAGTTAGAAAAGAGGAGTTTGCCCAGAGTGGAAATGTCATTCTGGCCATAAAACCTCATGAAAATCCACTGTTTCTCTGAATGCCCTGCTCGCCTTACTGCCAGCTGGTAAGAAGTATAATCTGTTGTCAAAGTTGTGTGTCAGCTTCTTGAGGACTTTGGAATGGGGTGTGAGAAGATGCTTCAACTTGGACAAATTAAGAGTTTCTCAGGAAAGTAATATTAGAAAAACAACTCGGACACTGTGTTTGGCCTTTTCTAAACAGGAGAGTAGATCTGATCAGGAGACTAAACCTGCGAATCCATCCTCTGCTAAAAGAATATATTCAATGTGCAGATTCCTGACTGGTTTGTGGAAATGAAGGTGAATACCTTCTGATCAGTACCACCAATAAAAGCCATCTCCTCCAACTCTGCAGAACAGACTGCTCTCTTAATAGTAGCTTGTATCAGGTGTTAGGGAAGTACTTCATACTTAAGTGTTCACTTTGCAGTGAATGGTAAGGAGGGACAGAACAAAGCTCCTGTGAGACTTACCAAAGATGATTAAGGATTTAAGTATTTTGGAGTGGTGATTGGATTCATACTTCTGAGTTATCAGTGCCTGTGTAGCCAGTGGGAGTACTTCATTCCCTTTAAGAAAACAAACTTGCTGACAACAGGAATAGTAACCAATCGTTACAGAGAAGGTGGTGATGGAGAGGGAGCTTGGCTCTGTGCAGAAAGCTAACAACCTGGAGCTGTTACGAGGTAGACATAGTAAATGAGTTGTATGTGGAATGTGTTATAGTTTGGCGTGTGCTAGATATGGATTCTTTGACAATATAAACTGGTTTTGATAGGTTTGGAAAAAAACAAAGGTCTTCCTGAATTAAATAATTTCCTCACTACAGTAGCAGCCTCTCTTCTGATGTGCAGCACCCTATTTCTTGCAGTTTGGATTGACTTCTTTGTATTGAGGGTATGTGACTCTGAAGTTGAGCGAAGTTTGAATTGTATTTGTCAGCTTAGGAAGTGATGACACCCTGGTGTTTATGTTTATTATGTTTGTTTGTTTGAGGAATGCATTGATACAGAGGATCTGGGGCCTATCAGTGTGATCCAAAGGTTTCTGCAAGAATGAGTAGCAAAAAAGGTCGTAAGCTAAATCTCTAGTTTGGGGGATAACTGTAGGCTGAAACAGTAGACTTTGTGTTAAGAATGCTGTCAAGTGTTCCAGGATCTCATACCACAATATGTATAGACGTATGTTTGCTCTGCAAATATATATATAAAATGTCTTGTTTCTCCCATCTCCTCACAGCTTAGAGTGTATAATATTACAAAATACAGGATTGAGCCCACAAATAAATTGCTGTTACTTAGAAACACAATACTGACCTTGCTTGTGGAGAAGAGAGACCTGAAGTGAGGATGGGTCCGAGTAATGTGGGAAGGCAGAAACAGGTTGGAACTAATGATAAAAGGTGCTTAGTGATGATGTGGAGAAATGTGAACTGGAAAGAAGATATAGTGGGGAGTTACAGGGGTAGAACTGTGAGGAACAAAGTGAAATACAAGCTAGACGACATCCAGGGAAACAAAGAATTGGGGGAATTCCAAATAATTTGGTTAGCAAAACAGACAACATGAGCTGGACCTGATGCCACCTGTGCAACTTGTTGGTGGCGAGTATTGGTGGGGAAAACAACTGTTAATACTTGACGTACTTAGCTTAAAAATGATAGGGAAGTTCCTTGTGGTGTGTTGATGGTTTATTGTAAATGCTTGAAACAAGTCTGTAGAGGATGAATGAGACAACTGGGCATAATGGAGGCATGTTAGTTGGTCAGAGCTACAGCTGTGTGCGTATGTTAGGTATGAGTATGTGCAGTTAGAATACAGATTATTTCTTTTAAAAGGTTAATCTTTTATTAGCTCTCTTCTAGAAATGCAGGTCAAGGCAGAGGTTTATAAGCTGGAGAAGTCATGAAACAAGCCTTCTCTGACCTATATAACAAGCAGCTGAGCAAAGAGGGTATACTGACTCTTGATCAGAGGAATTGAGATCTAAAAAACCTCCTTAAGTCATTGCTTTTTGGATGGTGTTGAGGGCCATACAGAAAACTTGGAGTCATAGCTGTCACTCTAATAGAGTCATCAATCACAGTTGACTGCTTGCAGGAAAAAATACCCCTGGTTGTCTCCCACAAGAGCCTCATAACACTGTGGTATTAGAAGCCGAGTGACATCTGTGCCCTGAATGTTACAGAGCCTGCTGGTAAGTGTCCTTTTTGCTGTTGGCTAGTACTTCAAGATAATCAGTGTATAGTTACTATGTATGGGTCTGGAGCTCTGCTGCATCTCAGGTGTGATATTTTGTGCTGTTGCAATTATACATTTTAAAAAGGGTGTCCTTTAGATGGGTGTTTTCCAAAGCAAAACCAGTCCCACCTCGGAGCTCTCAGCCCCAAACACAGACTTAAGCGATGCTGTTGAGAATGACCTTTCCAAAGCTGTGTAGGTGTTGCTAGCTCCATCTTCCTTAACTGTCTCTCACTTTTTTAGGTGTCCAGTAGTTTTTTACTGCCGTGAAAACTGCAGTTACAGTCATACAGTCACGAAGTTCAGCAGTAGTTCAGCTGGTGCATTGGTTAAGATAGCTGCCCAAAAGCTGGGTGTTTCTGCTGTTGGGTGCTCTTGCAAATGTTGGCCTAAATGACACGTCCGCCATCAGTGATTGGTATTAGTGGTCTGGAGCAGAACCTGTTTCTTTTGACTAGGAGGCATCTGTTCTGGTGATTACACCATTAGCTGCTTTTATGTTGTTTAGTATAATCATAACCGCAACGCTAGTAATTTTTAGTCAATATGCAACCGATACAACTTCTAGTCCTCCAGCAAGGTGATATTTGCTCTGAAATGTGTCAGGCTTCTTTGTTCACAATAGTGTTTAAGCGATACTTTGTAATACATTCAGATATGTAGAATTTAGAAATGAGAAGTCAAACACAGGACTTGCCCAGATATTCTTATAACTAATATGCTCAAGGCACTTTGTGGTATGTGTCTTAATTCATAAGGCTTGATTATGGTAGTTTTGACTATATCATGCATTTTCTTATAGAGTGAATAGCACATGTTAGCGTGCTAATGCATGATAGCAACATGGGGGATGTAATAGGTCTTCAGAGTCTCCTGTGATTGCCTGCAAAGTGGAAGGGAATAAACTGTTCTCCATGTCCACTGGGACTGGGGCGAGGCATAATGAGCTTAAATTGCAGTAGAGATTAGTGCAGACATTAGGAAAAACTTTCTAAGTGTAAGGATGGTGAAGCCCAGGAATAAATTGCCTGGGGAAGCATTTGTAGACTTTCTCAAGCACAGGTTAGCCAAGGAATGGTGTGGTTTTAACCAGTTTCATCTTTGAGTAAGAAAGATAAGCTAGAGCTGATTGTACTTGCGATTGTTACACTGCTGGATTTGTCTCTGATCATTCCTTCACCTGCCATTGCTCCTGTTTGAGCAAACTTGTATTCTTTACAACCCATGCAGAGATTCCTATTTATTTAAAACTTAAATTCTTAGGCTTTATTTTCCTTCATGGCCCATACCACTATTATACCAGGCAAACTTGTTTTAGCTTTGAACCTGCCTATCCTTACAAGCTTAGCTGTCAGTGTGACCTGGCACACCAGAGCTGGTGGGTGCTGTCTTGCTCCACCAGGGAGAAACCTCTGCAGGACTGTCCCATTAAACAAGGCCATTATGCTTCTTAAATTCCATGTATGTATTCATTTTGTAGGCAGTTCTGAATTTGCATAGGGTTAATAAAGCAAAGTACAAAATGGAATATATAAACCTTTAGAATGAGTTTTAAGTAATGTTGAGTTTGGCTTTGTAACAGTAGCAATGGAAAATTACTGAGGTGCATGATACACAGGAAAAATAAGTGCAGCTAGAGAACACACTGAGAATTCTTGTACAACATAAATCGTTATAGTTGACATAGTTTTAAGAAAAACAGTCTAGAAGAACAGGGCACAGGGATAAGGAGTATCTGGGAATGGCAGGTGTCCAGGATGGGCTACAGTTAAACCAACTGATGAGTAGGAGGACAGGAGGATTATTATGTTTCTGGTGCTAACAAACCAGTTAAGCTGGTATGAGCATCTACTGCGTGTGCTTCAAAGGCTGCCAGAAGTGATGAAGATTGTTGGAAGAAGTAAACGACCCTCAGAGACCACCACCACAATTCTGTACGCATGCGGGGAACTTTCTGGAAAATCATGTACTCCATATGTAGCCTCATGAATATGTATGTATGCCCAGGGACTACATAAGGATGGCTTGTGTAGCAATACCGGGACACACGTTAGGAGGAGCTATCCCCCGTGACTCCCGGCGCTGCAATAAAGAATACCTGCTTGTCGATTTAGAACTTTGTTGGCAAGTTTGTTCCTGGAGTTTTCTCCGCATCACTGCAGTGCTGCCTGTGCAGCTTTGTGCACTGTAGAATGCTCGTCTGTTGCTACATAGCTGTTGAGAAGCTGCAGGTATATTTTCCCTGAATGCAAACATACGAAGTGTTGGTGAGTGGGAGAGGCCTCCCTGTGCCCAGTGTCACGACAGGACATAGCCTGTTCTTTGCCATTTGTTTCTAGGTATCAAGTCTCTGAATTTGATTTTGTCCTTCCTGGCGATAATCCATACCATCCTCTGCATCATGTGGAGATGTCAACTGGTGACACAGACTCTCATAAGATGATATAAATACCTTTCATATTTGTAAATTACATATTTTGAGAACATCACTTTGGCTTTTTTTCTCTTCCATCTATATTTTTTATGTTGGGATTGTTTGATTCTTCACGTGAAGGCTTTGTATAGTGGCCTCCAAACACTGCTGCTGGAAGGTGACGCTGTCTTAGCGGTAAGGTAAGTGCCCTGTTTCTGTCGGAGCACATTAATTTCTCCTAGTGAGATTTGGGAGAGAAACATTGGGGGAAATATCTGTAGATAAACTTTTCAAATGAAACATCTGGCCCTGTGCAGAACCCCTCAGTCCTATACCATAAGCTAAATGGCAGGAATATATCTGGGGAAATATATCTGTTCCTGGGTAAAATCTTTAAGATCATAGTGCTTGGTTTGAAAAGTAAAAGAAGTGCTTAAATCCTTGAATTTTTTCCCTTGGTTATAATGGAGTCACTGTTCTTTCCTTGTCATCTGCAATCCTCGAATGCTTTTAATCAAATCCTCGGGATTTAAATTATTTAACATCTTTTGGGGATTACATTTTTTATTCCTAATTATACGCAAAAGATATATATCATGAAATATGCAGCATGTAATTGCGATTAAAGCGCACAGTCTCCCGAAAGATGGGTCTAACAGTTTTATACATCCAAAATTTAATTAGGCAGATAATGGGGTTAGAAGTGGGACTTACATGGATGAAAGAAACTTTTGGAATTATATATATATATTTTTTTTTAAATGGAGTTGGAAATCAATATGGAAGCCGCAACTGCAAATCACAGTCACGTTTTGTTCCTGATCTCCACTTGGGTCTTCATTCTTCTTGTATTGATGATCTTGAGACCAATGCGAAAACGGAATGCATGTAGATAATGAACAAGTAACTCAATGAGTTGCAGAACAAAGTTGGAGTTTTTACAGAGTTGGGTCTTCTCGATGTTCCTTCTCAGATATCTGAGAAATCAAGTTTAGACTTAAACTCTTCCACAGTCAGGAGGAAGCTTTCCCCAGGTAGGTTTCCTGGCCCTTCTTTCCTGGGCACATTATTAAAGCTGTCTCTTCTGCTTGACTGCCTGCTTTCATGAGAGATACAGGAATTTGATATCTTTGAGACCTCCTTCCTCTGTCAAACTCAGTTGTAATTGGTCTATCAGTCCCAAAGTTATTAGGGGGATGAGAGGAGAAGGGGATGGGCAGACAGACACAGACAATTTCATTGCACAAATCTCATTTCCTTAGGGAACTGGAATAAAAAAATCAATTAAGTTTAAGACCCTCCAGTACCCTTCTTCAGTTTCTTTGTAAGAACAATGCCTTTCACTGAAGTATCCATGATACACAATATCCAGCACAGGGTAAAACCTATTTTGGCAGTTGTTTGCAAGTGTCCAAATACAGGATAAGAACCTGGCTGTGCTGTAAACAGTAGCTGAGAGTGCAGAGCCTTTGGCAGCAACAGGATTCACCCGCTGCAGGTTGTAGTCTGATAGTGTGGGTTCACAAGGGCACAACCCATCTCCTATTATTCCCATTGGTGAGTGTAAAACCAGTGTTTCCAACACCCCTTGTGTGCTTCAGGGCTATGTTTGCCATTGCTTTGTTCTTTGTGACATTTAAATAGGAACTGAAATTTCAGGTGCTGCTGTTCTGGGAAGCACCTGAGAAGCCTCCTTATGACTTTCATCCAAAGAGAAACCACTGTGTGATTGCTTCATCCCTCAGGGAAACATATACGCAGGAGCTTTGCAGTAGGGTGAGGGAGAACAAGGATGCTGGTTAGTGCACCTCATCATGGGCCTCTTCCAGCATCAGGAGTTTCCTACAAGCTGCACTCCTCTGAAGGCTTGTGGTCCCACCCATGCATCAAATGACCATGTACATATATCTATATCTGTAAAAATGTATATATAAGCATATATATCATATGTATAGTTGCTTATTAACCAATTCCTTCTGTTGTGCGTGGTTGTCTCACTCCTTTCACATTCTGAAAATTTTGCTATAGAATCATAGAATAGTTGGGGTTGGAAAGGACCTCAAGATCATCCAGTTCCAACCCCCCTGCCATGGGCAGGGACACCTCACACTAAACCATCCCACACAAGGCTTTGTCCAACCTGGCCTTGAACACTGCCAGGGATGGAGCACTCACAACCTCCCTGGGCAACCCATTCCAGTGCCTCACCACCCTAACAGGAAAGAATTTCCTCCTTAGATCCAATCTAAACTTCCCCTGTTTCAGTTTGAACCCGTTACCCCTTGTCCTGTCACTACAGTCCCTGATGAAGAGTCCCTCCCCAGCATCCCTATAGGCCCCCTTCAGGTACTGGAAGGCCGCTCTGAGGTCTCCACGCAGCCTTCTCTTCTCCAGGCTGAACAGCCCCAACTTCCTCAGCCTGTCTTCATACGGGAGGTGCTCCAGTCCTTGATCATCCTCGTGGCCTCCTCTGGACTTGTTCCAGCAGTTCCATGTCCTTTTTATGTTGAGGACACCAGAACTGCACACAATGCTCCAGGTGAGCATGTTCCAAATAATTCTGTTTACCCTTCCTATGTCACTGACATTTCATTAAGCCTCTGTTCCTCCAATTGGAGATAACTCAAATAGAACTGAGTGGCAGAGATAGTGAGACATTGAATAAACCCCTAATGTTTTCAAAAGCCATTTTCTGGACTCTCTTCTACATCTCCATCAAAATCCCAAACTAAAACAAAAAAGCCCCCCAGATCCCCCTTTTTTTTTTTTTTTGCTGTTCTGATTTCGAACCAGGCTGATGTGAGCAACCTGAAATGTTTATGATCTTGAAAGCAGCAAAAATTCATCAATTTTCTGCTATCCTGCTTTACCCTGTGGAGATGTCCACATTCAACACTTTGAGGCTATAGTTCCTTTTTCTTCCTCTTATGTCACTATTTGTTGTTCTGCTGGTGAGCTGTTTACAGTAAAGAAATAGCCACCCTTATTTGCCTAGAATCTCCATAGTGAGGGATGTTTTTTGGGGGGAGAGAAGGAAACAAAGGATGAAAACGTTAATAGAGAAAGAATACATGCTTCAGATGATGTATAATATATATCCCTGTATGTCTTGTTTTACTTCTGTGTTCTTTATTTCTCTAAGGATGTTCTATTAAAAAAGAGAAGTGATGCTTTCCTGTGCATCAATTTGAAGACATTTTGGTGGGACTTTGTTCTAATGTCACTTCAGTTATTCGGTCGTCACAGAGTGCTGTGAATCAGGATTCAAACACTGACCGAACCCTTTTGAACTCCAGGGCCATCTTTTCAATTTAGTGACTTGCTATAAGGCTTGGAGACAATTCCTCTGGTTAAAGCAGCGAGGAAAACTTTGTTTCTCTTGGTGCAGGAGTAACCTCTGCATCCAAATGGTGGTAAATAAGGTTTTCCAGCTTTTGTTACTGCAGCATCAGATTCACCTTTAAAGGCAGATGCTCCTTAAATAGAGACTGTGCTTTGTCATTTGCATGTTATGCGTTTCAGTAGCCTTTATTAATTCCCCTAGTAACTCTTCACCATTAGGAAAAAGTTGCATTGCAGGACAGAATGTATCTATCAGCAGCTATGCTGCTTTTTTTGAGCTGGCTTCTAATGCAGCAGCCTTTCATCCCTCTATAGAAGATTTACCTTTAACCTAGAATCTTTCACCCGATATCTATAATGTATAATTATAAATACATTGTAGTCTTGAGCAAGTACAATTAAAAAGGGTAATTTGTTTCCCTCCCTTCTCTCCCATCCTCCCACCCAAGTCCTTAGGTTTAATTTTCATGATTATGTTAGATTATGAGTCATTTTAAATCATGGTATCCAGTAGAGACTACTCCTACTCTGCAGCTCTTTTCAACAGTTGTTTATGGTAGTTTCAGCCTCTTTCTGCCTCTCTGAGGCTCTTTATTTTTAAAGCAAGGCAGACAAGGCCTAAAATTATTCCATTAAAGAGGTGCAATTTTTGTAATGGGACTTAGAGTGCTCTGCAGAAGTGCAGGCAAGTTTCTTCAATATCCTGAGCATTATTCGCTCATTTAGTTAAATGATGTTTCTAATTCCCTGGTAATTACATGTAATGAGGCACTCTTTCTCTTCTTGATGAGACTTTAGCTTAATATGAGATGTCGTATTTTCTCTTCCTTTTTTTTTGAGGGATAATTACCCTTCCCAGGAAAAGCAGGGGGTTTGTTGTGCAGAATATGTAGCGAATTATTTTATTTCCTGCCAGTAAATTATAAAATTAAGTTTCAGTGGAGCATTAGCACCATTTTGAAAAGGCTCGAGATTCCCCCCCACCCCTTATTCATGTATTGATGTCCTTTGGGACTGTTGAGCTATTATTCATAGAATAGATGTTTTTCTGCAGATTCCTAGTCTTAGATGGTATTGAAGCAGCAACATCGGTTTATTTCTTATTTCTGGATAATACCCAGTGCAGAATGGCCTTGGTTAGTTGCTTTTTATATCAGGTAATTATAAAGTTTTAGTAATGCTTCTTAGTGACTACTTAGTTTTATATATGATGTAATATCAAATGCTGGGGGGCTTTTTGTTTTCAGTTCTGTATGGCTGTTCTCTCTTAAATATCTTATGCTTGATATAACATTTAGGGTATTGGAATGGATGAAAAGCTGCAGAATAACAACAATAACGCACCATTTAACTTCAGTAAGAACGTTATCAACAGTGATTTTAATTACTCTGAATTGCCTACCTTTTGTCAGTGTAATTTTCTTTCTGTTTTTCTGATAAGGTGATTTTTGTCTCCTTTTTTTTTGTTTTTAAATGAGAAATACTGTAAAAACTATAAATAGTGCCTGAGAATAAAATTGTGTAAAAGCAATCTTTGCATTGTGAGTGGACTTGCCACTTTAAAAAGCATTTAGTTCTTGAATTCTTATAGAAAATCTAGGGATGGATTTATCTCACCTTTAGCTATCTAAAAGCAAGGTTTTTAGTCTAAATGGGCAACCTACCTAGGCTCCCGTATTTCCAAAGTATTGTAAAGTAGCACTTGTTTGTGCAAGAAACTTATACGAAAGGTGAGGTCTCTTGGTCACAGCATTCCTGCTAATTCATTTTTTTCCCTCTGCTGTGGTTTGAGATATGATTTAAAGCTTTTGATGCCTGTCAGTGAGCAAAACCTGGGGTCCGGGTATACCTGGTTTGCAGGCGGACTTTGGGCAACCTTCTCCACATCAGTCTCCATCAATAACAGTGTTAATGACAGCCATCTCCTCAGGAAAGCCCTATGAAAGCTACAGGCTGAAATGATTACCCAGCAGCCAGACCCAGCATGGCTATAACTTTCTAACACCCTTTCAACAAGCGTTACTTCTGGCCATACATGCAAGGCACATCTGCTCTGTGCATTCGCCTTGCAGAAGGAAGTAAAATAAACCCAAAATCCGGCTGTATGGAGGAAAACCTTATTGTCTTAGCAGGGGTGGCTGGGGAGGGAACAGGAGGAAGGAAGGTGATGTTTGTTAGTCAAGTCTTGCTCACTTTTGCTGTCTCTTTGGAAGAGGTTTGTTCGCAGACTGTTGGGAAGACTTGTTCTGCTGTTCATCCTTGCACCAGCATAAGTGTGTTGGTAAGAGAAGGTCATGGAAGAACCTTTATCAATATGAAGATGCATGTTCCTATATGTGAGTATATTGCGTTTATACCCTTTGAAGTCAATGAGGCTACCTACATGCTTTAAAATATGTTAATTTAAGGGCTTCGTAGGGTCAGCATCAGAACCTGTAGTGGTGAAAGGATTGAAAATGGTGGGCTCCTCCATCAGATGTGTACCTTTTCTGTCTAAGAAGCCATGGTGCTGCAAAGTTCTAAATATAAAGGCACATCTTCATGATAAAACCAAGATTTTGAGAGGCTAAAGTGCAATCAGCGGTAGAAAATAAATGACATAAATAACTTTTTGATCCCAAATACTGTGACCCCAATTCTGTAGAAAGAAGCTGGGAAAAAAAATGACTGAATCTCACTCTTTATTTCATCTGAAGCAATTTGACATCAATCAAATGACTATAGAGGCAAAGGCACGAACGTTTATTTCCCAGCCCACAGGATTGCTGTCAAATTGCAACTTTCAGAATTGAAAGAGTCGTTAAGCTAGATTTTCCCCATTTTCTTCCTAGTTCTTTCCCTCAAACTTTCAGAAATGTGCCTCTCAATTTTGCAGTGTACTGTTCGACAATGGGCAGCCAAATTAAAGAAGCTCCTGAAGAAATTCTGTACCACGCAGTGGTAAAATGTCCTTTTTCTGTCTGCAACTCAGTGTGTACCCATCTGGAGGAAGACTACATCAAAGAACAGGGAATGAACAAAATTTGAACATTAAGAGATTGCCCTAGTGAGGTTGACAGGTAAAAGAAACAGGTTTGGTACGCTTGTGTTGCATGATTTAAAGCTGTCTGGCTATGGCTGGTTACCTCCAGTCTGCTGCAACTCAGAGCAAGCACTCAGGCCTGCTAAGAAAGGGAACCTGCTACTTGGTGGTGTGCTGGGTTCAGCAGTAGCAGTCAGTTTTTACTCCTTCTTAGTAGCTGGCGCAAGCTCTGTGTTTTGACTTCCAGCCTGGGCAGAGAGCTGATAACACCGATTGCTTGTAATTGTTGCTCAGTAATGTTTATTCTGGCCAAGGACTTTGTGAGCCTCATGCTCTGCCGGGGACAAGGGGAGGCCGGGAGGAAGCAGAGACAGGACACCTGACCCAAGCTAGCCAAAGAGGTATTCCATACCACAGCATGGCATGCCCAGGGAGGTAACGGGGAGTTACCCGGAAGGGCACGGGCTCTCTTTGGGGGGGTCGAACTCATTCGGCGGTGGTATCGTATTCTCTTCCCTTGTTATTTCCTTTATCATTATTATCCTTGGGGGCAGCAGCAGTGATTTGTGTTATACCTTAGTTACTGGGCTGTTCTTACCTCAACTGGTGGGAATTACATTCTCCTGATTCTCCTCCCCATCCCTCCGGGAGTGGGGAGGGAGGGCTGGGAAGGAAAGAAAGAGGGAGAAAAGGCGGGGGGAGTGAGTGGATGAGCTGTGTGGCTTGGTTTAAACCACGACAGGTGGTTATACTTGATGGGTGTCAACTTGGAGTAAAAACGTTTCATCGATGTTATTAGGAAGATGGACAGAAGACAGACAAACGCCAAATAAGTACCTGAGGTTGCCAGAGAGGGCAGAAAGATGTATCTGAGAGATCGGGAGGGGTTTTTATCAGAAAGATATTACAAAGCTATAATATGGTTGGAGGGCCAACCTGCTCAGGACAGCCATTTGAGCTGCATCGTTACAGCTACCCGGGAAGGAGTCAAGAGTTGTAATATGCACAGTCTTTTGCAGGCAGATATGAGCTTATTTTGCATGAGCTGACTAGAAGCCATTGTGCTACGGTAGCATACCATTGAGCACTTGCTGCAAAGCAGTGCGTATTAGATCAGGCAGCATACCATTCTCATGTGGTCCCAAGTCCTCAGGCTGACACACGGTGCAGGCTATAGTAACCCATATCAGTTTGCAGATGGGTGTACACATACACTCACAGAAAAAAAAAAGAAGAAGAAAGATTTCAAGACCAATGTGCAACGAATCAACTGTGAGGTTCCAGGCCAGGTTGGACAAAGCCTTGGCTGAGATGGTTTAGTGTGAGGTGTCCCTGCCCATGGCAGGGGGTTGGAACTGGATGATCTTGAGGTCCTTTCCAACCCTAACTATTCCATGATTCTATGATTCTAAGGCAGGACATGCATTAATTAAACGCTTATTGCATTTAAACAAATAAGACAACCCCATCCTTATAATACAGAGGTTCAATGAGATCCATTTCAAAATACAAAATCAGACTTTAGAGGTGTTATCTACTGTTGCTTTTGCAGCAACACAGTTTGGTAAGTCCCATTGGAGATCTGTGCTCTGTTACCAAGAGAGCTATAGAAACCCACTGAGGCAGCACCCACCCAGAAGAGTTTACACTCAAATGAGATGATACTGGTGATGGCAATTACTCTCATTCTTACCAGTCAGTCCCAGAAGCATTGCTCTGAGAAGGTGTTTTCTCTTTTATTAATGCTCTTGTGTTAAGTGGTTTTTGTGAGGAATGTAACCACCCTCCCAACTGCTGCCAATACATTGGGAGTTACCTAAATCTGATCAGTGCTTTACCTTCACTTCAGTTTCTGAAAGCCAAAGCTCTTTGATAGACCTGAGCAGGTAGGCACTTCCCTCATCTTTAAAGCCAACTATGATGTTCTACTGATGTCTTCCAATTCTCCCACTCTGGCAATAACTTCAAAGCCTGCCTAATATATGCAATTTTCTCTTAAAACAACAGCAGCAAAAAGCTTCTAGTGGAGAGAGTGCCTGTTTGCTGTGGTGACCCACGTTCAGCTGCGAACTCTGCTAGAAGGAATTCCAGCTCCTTCTAGGGTGCTGCCGCAACTGTTGGGTGCAGAACTGTTTTGGTATAGCAGGTGTGATGCAGGAGATGAAGGTCAGCATCACGACTGATTCACTTTCATACTTAAATAAGTAAGAATAATTGGGTAAAAACGATGGGTTTTTGAGCTGCTGACCCTGGAGCAGGAGTACCTGTCTGCCAGTTTTCCCCAGGCTCCAGAAGATATTCTGAGCATGCTGCTGGGTTATTCCCATTATGATAGGTGGCTATAGTACACCTTGGTACCCTAGGACTGTTGTTGACGAAGAAGGTGCTACCCAAACTGCGCGAAGTCAAGCACATCCCTATGCCCCAAGACATGGGTATGGGGCCCCAGGCTTTTTGGGTACAAAGATCCTTCTGTGGGAACAGAGGTCTCCCAAGCACATGATCTCATTGCCCAGCTGCTGGCAGCTGACAATGCAACCCTCTGGTTAGATGTATGTAAGCACAGGGGGAGAAAGGTATTCTCAATTGATACCTTGCAAGATCCTGTGCAAGCAGTAGTTATCCTTTCCCCTTCTGAAGTTCTATGGGATTTGTTCAGAATAAATTATGAGCAGCCCTAAGGGAGAGCAAAACCAAAGGATATGGTTTTGGTAGAGACTCCTATGAAAGTCTAGGCTGCTGGTATAAGGCCAGACTTGCCACAGGAATGGTGGCACTGCAGATATCCCTGTACTAGAAGCCAAATCCAGTGAATTTGGAAGTTCTGCCACTGTTTTTGCAGTTTTCTCTGGTATTTCTTACCAGTGGGAGTCTGAAGGATTATAGCATAGAGATGACAACAGCTTCACGGTGTAGTTGGATGAAAGCATAAATCACAGTAATCACGGGGAAGTGTGGTGTAGCGTGTGTATGCAACCACTGTAATGCACCTGGGGAGCAGAAAAGGAGTAAAGGTAAGTTAGACTGATGCAGGAAGATGGGTTTATCACTGCCTGCCTCAAACACTATTTTTCCTGAGGTATAATGTTTGGATTTTCCATTTTCATCTACAGCCATTTTGTTTTGCTCTAGGAATTTCTGTGTCTGGAAAAGGAATAAAATAAAAGAGGATGGGAGTGAAGAATAGGAAGTCCAGTCTATACCATTTCCTTATAGAATATAAAATAGATAATATATATATATAATATAATACCATGTTAGTAGGCTTCAGTATAAACCTCTGCAAAATCATGATAATCTGGTTTATTCCAGTGCTTTAATATTGGCAGATGTCACCAAGTTAAGCTTGCCTTGCTTGCCAGCATTTAGGCATTTGGCTATGTACGACAAGCAGTTTGGAACAGTGTAGTGCTGCCGAATTAGTCACTGTTCTTGTGTGGAAATGGTAATGAATAGACTAAGCCTCCTGTTTGTCCTGTGTGGCTGAGCTGACTGCCAGGCTGTGGGACTAGGAGCAGCTGTTTGGAGAAGGGTCCACCCTTCTAGGCAGGGCAAAGAAACAGCAGCCTGGCCTTATCCTTGAAACTCAGGCTTAGTAAAGCTTCTTAGTTGTCCCAGGGCAGGAGGACTTTGCTGGCCTTTGCTCTCCTGTAGTACCTGGTCCAGCAGCCTCAGATGCTACCTACTAATGCTACTGTAGTAGCATGAGTGCATGGAAACCTGCCTGGCAGGTTCCACAAGGGCTAATTAGGAGCCATCAGATTAAATCCACTGCTACTTTATTAGAGTAGCTCTAAGCCAGTGGCCTGTAGGCATAAACCCCTGTTAGTAAATCAGAGAAGTAACCATTTGTTGACATTTCTGTCTGTTGGCCCCAGACATCAGCCAGTATCCTGTGGCTCTTTGTCATGTGCACTTACACCACTGTGGATTAGGGTACTCGGTTCAGATTGTTACAAATGCCTTTATCCATTCCCATTGACATTTTAAACAAACGGTGATATATTTCGTACAATAATTACAGTTATTTGATTACCTTTCTTTTAGCCTGAAGTAGAAGGCAACTGACAGATGTGAATACCTCCGAGACCAATACTCTGTAATAAACTAACATTATTTATTGCAAGATGCATTTTATTAATAGGAATTGGCAGTAATTAATTCACTAAAGTTGATGTTACTAATAATTACATGTAATTCATGAAATATTTATGAGAGAAAACTGTATAAAAATGATGCAAAGGTCATTTAGCTAATTAGTTAATAAATATCACCAACATTTATAGTGAGTCTCTAATTCTGAGTAGTTTCAGATTTATCTTAGTAGTTTTGGAAACCTTTCTTAGTACATGGCATCTTGACACGGAAGCTAGTATTTCTGGTTATTGTTTTGAGCCAATGTATGTGCTGTTTCCTTTCCTAATTCACTTTGTCCTCTATCCTTGTTCATAGTGAAAGATCCTAATTAGAGATAGCGCTAGCTCAATCTAATTTCGGTTATCAGTGAGTTGCGGTGTCTCCCAGCTTAAGGATATATGAATATATCTCTGTCTTTTTAACTTGATTCCCCTGACTTTCCTTGGAATCAAATAACCATCATCCAAATTAATAGCTGACATCTGAACTGGAAAAATCTTAACGTCATTCCTGCTCCCATTGAATTCAGTGACTGAAGTGCCCGTTGACCTCGGGCCATTCCACGTTCATGCCTTGAACAGTAATATTGCGCTAGTTTGTGGCAGCCTTTGCCATAGGATATGCTGGTGATATTAGAACAAGGTGCAGAATGAGGTTATCTTGTTGCTTAGGTCATCCTGTGTAAAACAGGCTATGAACAACCTTATCCTGTTTCGAATTAAACCGAACGACATGTGTTTGGTTAGCGCCGGTCTTTCAGAGATGGTCAGACATAGTTTTAAACACTAAGAGCCAGGGAATCCACCCTATCTTTTTGTCATGCTCCAACAGCCAGCCAGGCTCCTCTTTCAAACATATCTGGCTTCAGCCCTTGCTGCAAGCCTGTGTCAAACACAAGTTATTAGGCTCAGTGAAGAGTTTGCTGTACAAAATTCTGTGTTGCCTTCTGAAGAAGGGCAGGCTTGGTGATCTAATAATGCTCATTTCCATGAGTCTATGAGAGCCACCTTTGCACTTTCCTCATTCTGGCGTTGCTCTGTGCTCAGTCATAAAACAACCTTCGGCACTCAGCCTTTTGGCAAAGAGAATTGCTTAAGGACTTCAGGGATGAGGAAGCGAAGAGAGTGCTGTGCTCACCGCCTTAAATCCAGGCGTGACGAGTGGTGACCAAGGGCTGATGTCACTTCTACATGCTGCTCTGTGGGTGGATTAGATGGCTCTGTTTCAGCTTTGAGCAGGGGGAAGGATGCGGGGCTGCGCTAAATCAGGGAGGGGCTGGCCTCTATTCATCAGCTCTCTTGGATAGCTGTTCCCTGTCTCAGTGTTGCTGTACTCACCAGACAGCCATCGCCATGAGGTTCTTAAAAGCAAACGTGTGTGTGGAATCACAATTCCTTTTGCTTTATGAATAACAGACTGCTCACCAGTAAGGAAACCTTGGTCTTTGCTACTGAGAGCTTGATTCTCATGTGTGCTCTTCACAGCAACACAATATGCCTGGGGTCTCCCTTTTATTAAGAACCTGTCCATGTGGGACAGTGTCTATGATAATGTCTTTCATGGTTGTCCTCCACTGATATTTCAAACATACATGTATCAAGTTCATAACTGATGTATGTGATCTATGCATAAACCGAGTTATAGGTCTGTAACTGGTCTGAATCTCTGGCCTCACTGGTGTCTCATGTCTTATTCAGTTTTTGTGGACTAACTTTATAAAATAAGTCTTCTTTGGAGAACAGTTTTATTGTATGTTAAGATCTGATTTAGAGAATGTTATTACGTTAGACAATAAAATGTATCTGGGTAGGCCATATACTCTTGAATGGCTGAAGAGCATCAAGAGAAATTACTCTGCCTGATAAACATTTGTCTTTTACTTAATAGCCATTACCCTTTTTAAGCACAAACTGTGCCCCATTACAGCTCAATATGCTCAGCCTTAGTTCACCAGGACAGGCCAGATCTGTGTGCCTTCTGCCGGTGGGGTTAGCTAGTCTTCAATGTGTTCTGCTAAAGTCATTCATTTCTGTGCAAATCCATTTCTGTGCCACTCTTCATGAGGTGGCAGAGGTGGTATCGTGCCTGGTGGTCTGTGTTTACGTGGGTGAAATCAGCTCGCAAGGGTTTTCTTTGAATTGGTGTACTCAGAGAAGTGAGTTTTCTGCAGGAATTGCTGAGTCACAGGAGCATTTTTGGCATCTTTCTGTGAGTCAGTGTCGAAACACCCGTGATTGCAGCAGTGCAGGAGTGTGCTGTCACGATCCAGTTCCATCATGCCCTGCCAAGGACATGGGTGAAGGACCTGCCATGGTGCTCACGGGGGGGTTGTGTAGCCATGAGCAAACAGACCCAGGCCAAACTTTGCCTGTGTAACTTTGCTACCCTGCCAGTTTATGTTCCCTTGAATGTGCAAGCGTAAAATGGATCTTGAAAGAAAGAAGTCTCTATCCCATCCTTGCTGAACAGAGGCGTGTTCTCTTCAGATGGTGAAGGCAGGTGGCAAAATGGTACTGTTGATGTTTGGGGTCTGGATGTTACTGTCTCCCAAGAACTTGATGGAGAAGCTCAGATAGAAGATGTATAGATGGAAATTATATCTGCTAATATCAGGAATTATTTACTTTGTTCTTTCCAACTTACTTCTAGCATAACAATGTCGGGTTGCTTTGTGACTCCCCCCAAAACTCTGGGTGATGTCCTCTGAAAGGATACCAGACAGAGGTGGAGAGAGAAAACGGTACCAGAAAATAATCGGACAAGAAAGGATGGAGAGTGCAAGGCCATGCCTGACTTTTGGCTTCACCCTTCTTGCTTTGTTGGTGGGGAAAGCTCCTTAGGCTCTGCTGACTGGCATTATCTGCAGCTCTCTTTCAGCTGCTGAGGTGTACCCTAGAGAGTTAGGAACCGGGACTGGCCAAGCTTGGGCACTTCCAAATGGCATTGCTTTCATGCTAATGTACCAGTATACACAGAATAATACACTGAAATCTCTACTTTCTTTAACATGAATGAGCATGAATGTAAGAATAATATCACAGCAATAAAATGACCACTCTAAGGTGTGGGTTAGAAAGCAATGATTGCATTTAGTGATGAGGAAGGAGCTTTTAACCCAGTGGTCCCTACTGAGATGTCCCCATCCTCACCTGATTGCAGAGCCTACATAAAACACATGCCACTCTGTGCTGTGTGGAAGTGGATGAGCTAGAGCCATATCAGTCTCGTAGTCTTTCTCTAGTAAATCCATCTTGGCTCATTAGTAAATGACAAGATTTGGCCTTGCATTATTATATAGCCTAACTGAATAGGGAAACAATTTTCTGAGATGATTTGAATTGCCTGCCTTGGAATATAAAAATGAAAAAGCTCTTGTTATTTTCAACTAACAAACAGGCTCTCAGGAAGAAAATGCTGCAGCAGCAAACAGAAGGAACAGCAAAACAAGACAAGGGAAATATGCACACGAGGGTCTGCTGTGCAGAATATGTACAAATCCAAGGCACCTCTCCGTGCATTGTAAACCATTTTAGCCTTTACTTCAGTTACAAACAGTCTTCCCGATGGGCAATCGCCTCGTAAAAAAAAAAACCCCCGAACAATTTTGAATTGCCTTGTATAAGCTTCCTAACAGGCAACTGGTTCTGATAGAACAATTTTAAACTCGCTGTCTCCTAATCTTCTGTCGACATCATTTTTCAGAAGGGGCAACAGGACCAAATTAAATCGTTTTGCTGCAGACAGACTGTCTGATTGCATTGCGACTGTTGCCCATTTTGAAGATATTTCTTGAGCAGTTTAAAACTAAGACAAGAGAGAAGTTCATGTGTATCCATGCACACATATGCACACAAACCTCTGCCTCCCTTCCCTTACACAGTGATGAGATACATTTACAGCGTTAGAAATTGAGTCCAGTTTTTCTACCCCATGGCCAGCTCAGTTTGGTTGAAAGCATCAAAACCTCCCCATTTTTTTTCCCAAAGCCATGCTAAAAGCTAGAAAGAAATAATGAAAAGATGCCTATGAGCTAGTTTAATCCAAATATGACTTATGGAAAGAATCATAGGGAAGTGCAGAGATCTGATTTGTTGTGCTCATGCTAAAGCAGGAGCAAAAGGCTTAGTAGTCTTTTATCTTTGGTATTTCTTATGCCTTCTTCTTATCTCTGGAGCTTGGCTGCAGAATGTTTGGTTTTTGCCTGAGATGCAGCTATTAGAACTGAATAGCAACAATGAGCACAGTAGAAGAGAGAGAACCTGGGAAATGAGATGTGCTGCAGCCAGCAAATGGATTTGGAGATCTTGATTGCCGTATAACAAGAAGCCCCTGGGATATATTTTATTTACTGGTGGGAATGAGAGAGCTATGATCTTGGGACATGTTTCTAAGGCCTACAATGCACAATCATCGCCTTTGGATTGTGTCCAAGTGCTGCTCAGAATCCCGATGGCTCTTGAGCGGCATTAAATCAAGATGGATGTCACTTTACATCTCATTGCGAATGCACTACCTGGAGCGCCGGTTTGCATGTAGCATTCCTTTTCAAGCAGAGACTTCTGCCTTGGGGGAGGTTTGATGTAGCTAGGAAAAAGGAGGAAAACCTTTTCGTGTGCTCCAATCTCTAGTCACTCAGTGTATAACCAACTATGATTCATCAAAACCTCTTCCTGGAGCACTTTGGGTTGTGTTCAGTGGATCTAAGTCAACACTCCTTAGCGTGCCGCTGCACCGAGGACATAAAGGAGGAAGGCAGATGAGCTGGGTCTTCAGGCTGGAGTAATTCTCCACTGCTATAACCATTTTAGTAGCTGTTACTGCACGTTGGCTCTCATTTCAGATCACCAGCTTCTGTGATTGCTCCATCTCCACTGACTAAAGGGCCATGCGCTCTATGTGTTCCTGCTGAAGACTTGCTTCTGTGTTTCTTAATGTCTTTGAAAATCACAAACTACTGGGTGAAATCCTTCCAAATAACTTTAAAGGGACAATATAAGTACCTGGGGAGGGAATATTTCACAGTTTTTATGCTGGGAGCCAACTTCATAGTTAACCTATTATTTATTCTTGTATTTATATTTACCACAGGTTTTATCAGTAAGGAAGCAAACATGAAAGACTGGTAATTTTCTTCAGCAGCAAATTACAGACATAGAATGTATTATAAAGACATATTCTATATAGCCTATTAATAAATTATTAATGAATATGCAGATAAGCTATATATTTATTAAAAAAAGCAGTAATGGTTTGTGAAAGAAAAGACATGTTATTAAGAGAGGGTCTTCACCATCTACTCCTGGGCACAGGGGGACATCTTGACCAAGACAGCTTTAAACAGAAGTTTAAACCTTATTGTATTTATTGTGTAAGTATCTATGAGGCAAGAGCTAGGTGGAAGTGTGTCTGATTGCATGGAACTGTTGGAACAATTGCAGAGGAGGGCCATGAGGATGATCAGGGGCTGGAGCACCTCCGGTATGAAGATAGGCTGAGAAAGTTGGGGCTGTTCAGCCTGATGAAGAGAAGGCTGCGTGGAGACCTCAGAGCAGCCTTCCAGTACCTGAAGGGGGCCTATAGGGATGCTGGGGAGGGACTCTTCATTAGGGACTGTAGTGACAGGACAAGGGGTAACGGGTTAAAACTTAAACAGGGGAAGTTTAGATTGGATCTAAGGAGGAAATTCTTTCCTGTTAGGGTGGTGAGGCACTGGAATGGGTTGCCCAGGGAGGTTGTGAGTGCTCCATCCCTGGCAGTGTTCAAGGCCAGGTTGGATGAAGCCCTGTGTTGGATGGGTTAGTGTGAGGTGTCCCCCCTGCAGGGGGGTTGAAACTGGATGATCTTGAGGTCCTTTGCAACCCAAACCATTCCATGATTCTACAAGAAGTTTCAGTTGTCAGGTGCTGATTTCTAGGAACGTGTTGTGTATCTGCAGTCTTTGCATTGAGTCAGCATTATGGAAGGTTGACACTCTTTCCTGGTGTCGGGCTTGCATCAGATCACAGAATGATTTAGTTTGGAAGAGACCTCAAGGGCCTGTGTGGTCCAGACCTTGCTGAAAGCAGAGGTACATCATCAGGTGGGCTCTGCTCTCACTGAAATGGTCTGTGTGCTGCTGAATCAACATGAAGGCATTTTTAGAATCTGAGGCAATACTGGGAAATTTCCTCATCTGGAAAAGGAAAAATGCCATTGTCATAGCTGGGAATTTAAAGAAAACTGTGGGTGCTGCACATATTTTTGGGTCTGAATTCTGGCTAATTTTACGTTAAGTGAAAAGAAGAAAACTACTGTGCTCTGCCATTACAGCCTGTTTTTGTGCCTGTGTTTGTGACATGTGAAAGCAGTGTCTTATTTGAATTAGATGGCTGTTCAGTAGGGTGAAAGCTCTTTGGTGCTGAATTAGTGGATACTGGTCATCAAAACATGGGTCTAAGACAAATAGCATTAGCCACAGGCATGCCCTGTGGCTAATCGACAAGGTCAGTACCCCCATGACAAGGGGCTGGAACTGGATGATCTTTAAGGTCCCTTCCTTCTTTTCCATTTCTACTCATGGCAGAGGTAAGTGGAGGGTGGAAGGAGAAGTTTGGCCCTCATGCTACACTCAGCCACCTACACTGGTGTATCATGCAGCGAGCTGAGGCTTGGGGACACAGTCCCAGCCCCTTCATCCCACTCAGCGTTTGCATAGCCTTTTCCTTGGCTGGGGTTCTGCACCAGCCCAGGCACAGTTTTGATCTCCATGAGGATCCAGGCCCCCACATCTGTGGGTGTGCTTTGCTGTCCCACATCTGCCCGGCTGTGCTCGTAACACTGAGTATTGACAAGCAAAGAAGACACAGGGAAATTCAACAGAGGCTGAAGGGTGCAGGCAGGAAAACAAAACCACACGTTTCTCTAGGAGCACTTGGTAGAAACCCTAGAAGGTGTTAAATTGATTTAATCCTTGCCTTGTTTTATTTGGCCACCGCTTGCGAAATGCTGCTGTTGATTTTGGCATAAGAACTGAATTATGCCGTTTCAGCCAGCATCGCTAAATGTACTGTTGAGCAAGGGCGTTTCTAGAGATGATGAGGAAAAAAGCTGCTTTAAGAAGACAAAAGCTCTCCCATACAGTAGAATAGAAGCTTTTCTCCAGCCTTTTCCTCCCCTCCTTCTTCTTGAAAACACATTTGTAACCATTAGCTTGGTGTCATGTTTTGTGATGGGGGTATTTTCGCCCTTTGCATCCCATCGAAGCAGGGTGAAGGCTATGGGAGGAAGGCCGATGCCTCTCCAGCCTGGCTGGTCATGAATCATGTCAGTCTGAAGGGGAGCCTGAAGTGGTCCTTAGCTCAGCGAGGGCTCCAGGCTTTGTAACTTCCTTTCTGCCAGAAATCTGTTGAAGAGATGTTTTTAGGCTAAGAAAGCATCATTTCATTAATGGCACCATGGCATTAGAAACTAATTAGAAGTATTTAGAACTAGAGCTCCTCTGTCTTTTTTATTTATAAGTAATTTCTCTTGTCAGTGTTCAAATGCCATAAGGTAATGAGGATCAGTCCAAAATCCGCTGCAAAAGCAGGAACCCAAACAAGCCAAGCAGCCATAGCAGAATAGATGCTTTTCATCAATATGTCCTGTTGATTCAAGCTCAATGTAAGTTATGAAACTGGAAACTTCATTAGTTCCCTTCTAAACGTGCAAATTCTGTGCAACGTGAGCTTCCTATTTAAGGATGCTTAATGAAAAATGATTACAATTTGAAATTAAGCAAAAATATTTTCCCCAGAAAACAATTTCCTGCTGGAATCACTAACTTTGATAGTGAAATATTCAGCCTCATAGAACCCTATAAATAAAAGCTGGGAAACTTTTAGTTAGATATTGGAAGAAAGAACAATATCAGAAAGGCAACGGGTTGTGGATACTGTCTTTTCTGTAGTGGCAGTCTGTCATTACAGAGACTTCCTTTCTAGGAGGCTGTCTCTATGCCCAGTCATGTGCATGTGTTTGCCCAAAGCAATGCCACATCTGGTAGAAGCTGTTTGTTTGAATCAGGCTGGTTGGCATCGACATCTGCATTTGTATTCAACCTTCTTTTTGCTGCTGTTTTCCTTCCAGGATGTTAAAGTAAAAATAAGATTTCCAATGAAAATATGTTTAGCTATACCGAGATGTCACCTGGTAAGTGTCCAGAGCACTGGGATCCTACCTGTTTCTAACCAGTAAGGTAAATGCTTCTGTTTTCCTTACTGCTTTTTACATATTTAATTACCATTATTATTTTGCCTAGCTGAATAGGAAAACAGTTTTCTGGGATTATTTGATTTGCCTGCATTGGCACCTCCACCTTCAACACTACAAAATGCTAAACCCAAGTTTTGGTTAACAAAAGCTCTTGTGCAGCTGTTAAAGCTTTATTGCTTAGTATTTTCTTGGTCTAAGTGAAATAAACCCTTCATTTTGAGCAGTTAAGATGGGCATCCCTTGTGCTGTTTCTGTATTTCCCCAAATTTGCCTGCACAGTTTTTAATGGTCATCACTTACACACAGCAATAATCCAATTCCATGTTCACATTAAGAACAAATAAAGCCTTTGCTGATTCTCTTCCTTCAGAGGCACATAGGTCAGCAGAGTGGCACAGCCAGCAGTGGTCCCTGGAATGTTGCAAGATAGAGGTTATTTCTTAGCCACAGCTCACCTGCGGATGTTGAAGAACACAGAACCAACAGTCTTGATGTCAGTAAATCTGAAGGGGGCCTATAGGGATGCTGGGGAGGGACTCTTCGTCAGGGACTGTAGTGACAGGACAAGGGGTAACGGGTTCAGACTTAAACAGGGGAAGTTTAGATTGGATCTAAGGAGGAAATTCTTTCCTGTTAGGGTGGTGAGGCACTGGAATGGGTTGCCCAGGGAGGTTGTGAGTGCTCCATCCCTGGCAGTGTTCAAGGCCAGGTTGGATGAAGCCTTGTGTGGGATGGTTTAGTGTGAGGTGTCCCTGCCCATGGCAGGGGGTTGGAACTGGATGATCTTGAGGTCCTTTCCAACCCTAACTATTCTATAATTCTATGATTCTATGTTTCTGTGAACTTGATCAGTGCAAATTACTTTCTAATCCATGGCAATATTTTACTTCTCATCTCTCACTGCCTTTTATAGAAACCTTTTCTGAGCAGATTTGAGAAAAGTTTGTCAAAAGCCTCGAGCTGAATTTTGCTTCTTTCAAGATCTTAATATTACATAGAAATAGCAACAATAAACAGCCTCTGAGAAGTAACACTTTTCTGGCTAATTCTCCATGATTATTTCTTATTAGTTATTGATAAGAGAGTATCTTTGATGTCATTATCACTACTGGCCAACTATTCAGCAGTTGTGTTTTGTTGTGGTTTGTCTTTTTGTTCCCCCCTCCCAAAAAAGGAGCATCTTCCCTATTGGTATAAAGTCAGAGTACACTTGGGAGGGGAGGAATTGCATGTGGATGTAGTATTTTAACTAGTTTTCTGGCCAGTCTTACAGATAACCTCTGAGCACACTGATAGTTTTGGTCGCACTCTGCAGTGTTGGTGTGAGTTACCCAATGAAACCTATTTGCTTTCAGATGCAAATCTGCTGCTCCTGTAAAACTACAAGGGTCTGCAAAATTACATTTCTAAAGCAAAAAAGATGTCAACAAAATCCTAAATGAAAACCTCACCTCTTTATCCAGATTAATCTGTATGAATTATTAGGATGAGGAAAGGCATAATAGGGCTTGTAATGAAAGCAAACTTTAGAATCCCTCATGGCACCCGCATATGAAAGATTTTTAGGGAAATTGCTATGGCTTTGTGATTTCCATAGTTGTTTGACTTGTTTTCACTTGACATCAGATTAGCCAACAGGTTAAATATTGTGGTTTCAAAGTGTTAATTTAGCACATTTGCAAATTAGAATTTTAACATATTTGGAATTTTGATGAGACTAAAAGGCAAATTGTAATGTTTAAAGCAGCTGATTTTAGGTGCAGTTCAGCAATTAAGTTAATTTCTAGCTTTCTGACGCTGAGAAGGACACTCAGTGCTGATAATAGCTTATTTTCTCGAGCGCAGATTGTGGAGCTGACTGCAAACTTTCAAACGAACACGTGTGCTCGATTTGTCTATTTGTATTCAAGTTTACCTTTTTTGGTTGTCAGTAACACTACCCCACCTGCCCTATACAGCTTGTGGTGCTCAAACCTATTTGGAAAATCATGTGAATAGGGGATTTGCATCATTACAATTTCCTTTCCATTTAGGAAGCATCTGCTATATCTTTAAAAGTAACAGGTTTGAAGAGGCCACAGGCTGTGAAACGGACTAAACCATTATTAAAATGAAACAAAAACTTCAAAAAAAAAAAAAAGCTAGCTGGACCTAATTCAACCGCAGTTTCAGCATTTTTTTTTCCCCTCTCTCTTTTTACCTTGAAAAGGTTAAAAGCATTTGGGTCCTTGTGGAAAATGTAATTGCATTTCAGCCTTGTTTATGTGTGAAGCTAAAGAATACTGATAATCTGCCACGTGGAAAAGTTCTGTTCTGCTAACAGCCAGTCCTTCTTGTTCCTAACAGGTCTTTCTATTAAGTAAACAGTTAAGGCCTAATTGGAGCTTTTATCTGCACCATGTCACACTAACTGATCAACCATTGCTAGCAGTCATATAAATGTTATTTGAAGTACTTCAATTGTACACATCCAAGTACGACGACGAGCGAAGAAAAAACCTCAGCTGCAGTTTTTCTTACTAACAAATCAAAAGCAAAGATCTATGAAGATGCTTTGGAGCAGGTTAAGTTTGCAATATTATCCTGCCAGCCTTCATGCAGATCATTTTCACGGGCAGCTGGGCGTTTTGTCAGGGGAATCAACTTATCCCAGGATGTTTCTTTCTCTAATTGGGTTTTCCGCTCTTTTGAAGGTGGGCAGCGCCATCACAGCGTGCTGTTTAGTTTGCTGTGTATCTGCTAGGAAAGCACGAAGAGACTCTGTTAATCTGCCTACAGCATCACCAAGAGCCCTACACAATGAAATCTTCTGTGGTTTTCCTGGAGTGGGACACACACTCTCCTTGCCATCTTCTCCCACCCTCTCTGTTTTACTGCCCAAGCACCAGCTTTGCAGGAAAGGAAAAGAAAACCCCTTTTAGAATTGCTTTAGACAAGCAGGATATTTTTCTTGTTTATGTGTTTGTTTGCTTCGCTTCCTACTCATTGCCTGAAAGTCTGGCTTTGGCTTCTCCTGAGTCCCATTGCACACATCCCAAATGGAAAGGAAGAATATAATTTCGCTTTCCAAAAGCACTCAGCATTGGTTTGTTCTCGCTTTCAGTGGGAGCGGGGTTTAGCCAGAGCACAGTGAATCCCATCCCAATCAATGTTAGAAAACAAGGTCCAGAGAACACTTGTATTGCTTTTGAAAAATTACAGGCTGGCTTTCCAGGCACTGTTCCTTTGATTATTCTTCTCTCTGCTCACCTCCTGGTCCAGAAATAGAAGCTTCCTTTTCTTTTCCTGATAGTATTGCCATTCTGTATTGGTTAGCATTCCTTATTGGTTAGTTGCTGTCAGTAGGATTGTTATTAAGCTCATTAGAACACTGTAGAAGTGTTTTAGGTGCTTCAAACATGAATTTAAGTCCTGCAGTTTTGAACATCGGACTTGGGAGAAGAATCTAACTTTGAAACCATGATAGCAACTCTCTCTTGAACATCAAGCCTTCTAAAATTCTCTCCCATCTGGCACTGCCAAATTAATGGATCTGTAGAAAATAGGTCACTGAGCTCATGCCTTGTCTCAAGGCAGAACTGAAAGTATCTGATCGTTTGTAAAATAGAAAGATAAATACTGTCTTCCTAAAGTCCACCTAGCCCAGTATCCCCATCATCCTCATCAGCTCATAGTGTGTAGTATACATCACCCTTTGCTCCCAATACTTTCCACCCCTTCACAGTTCAGAGGTGACCCGGAGGTGTTGTCCTCAAGTTTGAAGGCTGACTCATCTTCTCCTCACCCCAGTCTGGACTGTCCATGTTATTGTAGGGTATGGCTTTTATATAGAATGGTTTGGGTTGGAAGGGACATTAAACATCTGTCCTGCCCTACCTGTATGAAGCGAGCAGAGTCCTTAACTAATGGGCAGGATTCTATACTGTGAAATCCATTGATGTCAAGGTGAATAATGCAGGTACCAACCAGATCATCTTGCAAGCTGAAAGGGAGAGTGTTTTCACTTGGGTTACCAAGCAAAGAAGATCCACTTCTGGTCTCAGCACAGAAAGACTCTTAAAAAGGCACTTGGAGATCAGGTACTAAACATGGGGGTCTCACCTGCTGTTTACAGGGATGGCATAAACCAGACCAACTTTGGCATGTGTTGGTCTTGAAGACAAACCTGAGATAAACCAAGTAAACAGGACCTGATAGCCACCCCTGTAGGTCCTTGCATTCCTCATACTATTTGCTGCGCTGCAACCAGAGGGACTGTTAGCTCACTAGCTCCTGATTTTTCTAGGTTTGCTCTAACTCTGGCTCACATATTTGTTGCAAATCTGCTGGAGAAATTAATTTTGACCTTCTACTTCCATGTCTGTTGGGGTGTCGTGCTCTCTCCCACCACTGGGATTCAGGTGAAGTGTTTCAGTTCAGGTCCTGCTTACAGGTAGCCATCCCTACCAGGGCTCCTAGGATTTATCCTGGAGAAAGGGTCTCCGGAGGGTCCAAAGCAAGCAGTGCACCTCTTTCCCTTTGACTGAGGTGGGAACGAGATTGACCTTGGGCTAGCTGAAGTTAGGAGATAACCTGGTTATTTTCATATGGTGAGATCTGGGCCAGAGGAGCATTTGGTGCGGATTTCACATCCACAGATCTGGTCCTGCTTACAGAATGTCGGGCTGATGGAGCATGCATGTGATGAGGTTGTAGCTTTGGTGTTTGACCTAGTGATGGTGATTCAGTCGTGTTTCATTGCTGGCCTGTGACTCAGTTTCCTTCAGGCACACTCACAAATTTGGACTCCACTGCTGTGGCCCAGGCTGTGTTTCAGCACCAGCATTGCACCCTGAGCTGGGGATACCCCCATGTATGACCTTCCCACCAAAGAAGAACTCGGTGAGATGTGGTGGAGGGACTGCAGAGCTCTTTGTGAACAGAGTGGAAAAGCTGGTGTGGTTCATCCCTCACATCAGCAAAGGAACCAGGATGCTTAGCTGGACTTGGCCAACTATGTTTTGTAAAACCAACTTCCAGAAGTGCTGTCCGTGTTGTGGGAGTATAGAGACGCATGGAAAGTACATATACACACATGTGAAAATCTTCGTTTTTAATCCTTTATTTTCCAAGGCTACTTTGATAGGAGTTTTCTCTTTATCCTCTGGGGTTTTGTTAAGGCCTGGGATGTATCCCCTTTCAAGGAGGCTGTCCTATGCTCCCCAGCAGCACCCCGCTCCATTGTCTGCAGCAGCACGATGGAACTTTTGTGCCTGTTGGTTGAGCTCATGCCCTCCGGCCCCAGGCAGATTGTTCTTCCTGCAATTAGTATTCATGGTTAGCTAAGCAGAACTTCTACAACACATCTCCCCTGCTTTGAAGGTTATGTTACATGGTTTCAAAGTGGCCAGAGGAAAGATTCCTATAACAAGAAGAAATCCGGGAATATTCATTGTCTTGTATTTAATGTTTGCATTTTGGGTAGGATTTCCTCATGACTTGTTAAATTAGAAAACATTGAATATGTAATAAAGTGGGACAGACAGTAAGGATGCAGTGGTTTTAAATTTTTCCATTGAATTTTGTCCCAGGTTTTTAATCTCTCCCTTGGATTTGGGAGAAGGATTCTGAAGAATTTCTTTAGAAAGTCTGCATGTGTTGTTCTTAAGCTTTTTGTATGGTTGCAAATGTAGGAAACATCTCCCCTAATACTTCATGTACAGAGACCTCTGTATATTTGATCACTAAAATGATCAAAAGTGGTGTTAATTTTTCACTCGTAAATTTCCTATTGCTTTGGTAAAAGGGTGACTCCACTTTTCCTCTTTTATAAGCAAGGTTAACAGAGGCAGGAATAGTTTGAGGGAGCAGCAGAGCTTGAAGTACACCCAGGACTCCTGCACTGAAGGTTAATGCCACAGCCTTCAGTGCAGACTGGTCACTAATGGGTTTGGTGGCACGTTCAGGAGAACCATGGCTCTGGACGGGGTCTCCTAGCTGGCTGCCTGTTGCTCTGAGATTTTTCTATTTACAGGGGAAAATACTGTGGGTGCTTTTTCTTAAGATGAGGAAGATGTCATGACATAGAAAATGCCTTGGAAAACAGCCAGAGAGGTGGAGCCCTTAGTCGGTTTTGGGGGTTATCAGAAATAAACTACTCTTGCTATAGAATTTTCATGTCCATTTGCATCATTTTTGAAAAGTAGCTATGAGCAAAAAGTCAATAAAGTCTTTGGTAAATGAGTGATGGAGTTAGCATGCCTTATGCTGTGAGATATGGTGGTGGCTGCAAGTAAGAGAAACATCAGGTTTTGTTTTGGAATGTTTTTGGCTTGTCTTGTGCCATTGAGAAGGAAAAAGATTGTAACTATAACTTAGGTAAGAATGATTCTATTAATGCATATACCAGAGTAGATCCAGTAAAGCTACAGAAACTTGCTAATAGGACCAGCTTGTCTGTAGTAAAAGACTTTTTTGTTCCAGGTCGCATTCAAATGATCTTTGCTGTCATGTTGTTTTCATTTAGAATGAGATGTGCAGAGTCAGTTGTGGACAGGATTTCCTACGAGAAACATAGGGGAAACTTGGGATGAACAAAAAATATTCTGAATGACAATGACGTGGCCAACATGTTGCGTATAAACACCTCCTTCGCTAAAACTATCTCCAGGTTGAAGCTTCTGATCGTGCCAAACAGAATGGACATGCAGAGTCTCTCTCAGCCTGGAGGACATGAGCATTTGGGCAAAGATTTACTTAGAAGTAGATGATGGACTGGATGAGCCAAGCTCTGAGAGCCCCCAGAGCCTCATTTTGCTGGGTTTGCCTTGAGGAGCAGTGAATGATCAACTTGGAATTTACATCCAGTACAAGAAGACAGTGATTTTTCATTTCACATATCTTTGCCCTTATTAGTCCAAATTTTATTTGGAGCAACTTATTCCTCAGACTCTTTAGACTGCAACTTTTATGCCAATCCAATAGGATGACATCTAGCTCCTGCATGTTGCAGGTCACACACTCTGCTTTGGGCCCTTGGCTCAGCAACTTCTTGGGAGTTTATTCTCTATACACGTATAGAATCTTTTCTATCCATAAGTAGCTTGTGAATTACCTGGTAAACATTGTTTGATGTGATGTACATCCATGCTGCTCCATACAAATATCAGGGAAATGGTAACAAACAGTTCACTGTTGGACAGGGTGGCTGGAGCCGAGAGCAGGCGGTGGAAGCACAGGTATGTGCAGACCTTGGTTCTGTCTGCAGCAGCATCTGATGTTCCAGGAGACTTTCTGTAAAATAACATTTTGCTGTGATGCCGTGAACCAAACAACTTCTCTTTCCTTACTGGTTTGCAGTGTGTTGTTCGCCGGCTGCTTTCACCCCCTGTTCTAGTAAGAGCTGCTTTTCAAGAACACCACCTTCATCGCAGTATCTGCTCTAGAAATAACTGCTTTTCAAGAATACCACTTTTATTATAGTGGATGATGCTGGACTTCCTATTAATGCAATGCTTGGAATAAACACTTATGGATTTGTCCTAAAAAATGCTGGGGGATTTGGGTGTTCTTTGGGCTGAAGAGCGATAACCATTGCTGGCAATACAGCCTCTTGATTGTGGTCACTGGGTCTAGGAAGGTTCTCTAACTGTAAATCATTATTTGTTACCGTGCTTGAAATGATCTGTAAAATAAATTGTTTTAATGGATCAAATGGTTGGGTTATTTAATTTCTGCTGTGGCTTGACAGTACATAAATGGCCCTTGAAAAAAGTTTGTTCCCTTTAACAGATAAACTTTAAAAAAGAGATTATTCTATTAGCCTGGGTGGTAGAGGCAAGAGTATAGTTTACCTGGCAGGTTTTAAATGGATAGTTACGAGTTCGCTGCGACCGAAATATCAGGGGGAAGTGTATCACAGGTGATCACTTTTTCTAATGTAAATCATTTAACATGGGTAATTTTCCTCTGTTGCCAATGCCATTAGTTATTTCAGAGGGGAAAAAAAAGGGATGTTTTACTTTTCTGTTTTTAAATTTTACTAGGTACCCATAGCTTAACTTAATGATTTGTATAAGTGATAGTAATTGCTTAAACTACAGTTGAGTATTATTAGCTATAAAATGAACATGGTTATATGTCCAACACAACTAGCAAGGAACAGAAATGCAGTTGTATCCAAGAGAAAATAATTACAGCAATAATCAGTGTAATTCATGATAATGGCTGAATTGAATTTCACACCATAGCTCCAAGCACTTACATTTAATGAATGTAGTTTGTGCTTGTTTACTAAAAAGGTTTTTAGCAGAAAATCGATAATGTAACTTCAGTGTTTCTAATTGCAAATGCAATTTTTTTAAGAAGTAGTGGTTCAATACGGATTTTGTAGGGAAAATTAAGGTATGTAAGTGCAGCAAATGCTGTTGCTTTAATTAGGCTACCTGTACATTAGCACTATAGTTCCTTAATATTTATTTATTACTACATATTGATTGAAATTGGTTGGCATTCCATTTTTAAGACTAGCTAATGTAATGAACATTGAAACTTTTCAGTGAGTGCTGGCTGTGACTAAGCAGATCACTTTATAATGGGACTGTTCGCCCAAAGAGGTGTTTTTACCTTAAAAGCATTATCATAAGAGCAAGGAAATATAGGCTGGTCTACAGAGGTGCTTTCCACATGATGAATACAAAAGAGCTGCTGATCCTTTACCTGGAATAGCAAACTAAATAAAGTGATAGGCACTTTGTGGTATAATTGTGGTTGCTTAAGTGGCCCAAGTATAGTCTTGGCCTCATTTGTGGTGAGGAAAGCTGCTCATTTTGAAAATTACAAGGAAGCTGAGGAATGTAATGTCATGCCAAATGAAGTTTTGAGTTTCATAGCCTAGATCTCCTAGAGCTTCGGAGTAAACAGGTTGGCTGTGATATGCAGAGGTTACAACATATACAACTCTAATAAGAATAGCCATAAATAATCTGAGATAGTGATTTATAGGGATGAACCCCACAGTCCTACTTTTACTGAAGTCAACAGCAAATCTCCAGGTTTATTAAGTGGTGGCACATGGTGGCTGGCACATATCTGAGGCTGGGGAGTATGAAAGAGTGAGGAGTGAAGGTAGAGCATTTAGTAAACAGAAGCAAGATGGAGCTCTTGGAAGTGGGTTTTATGGAGCTCAGATACATGCAAACAGAATTTGCTTTTACCTGCGGGGTCTTTTTTGCTCTTGGAGACGTAGGCCCAAGTACTGCATTGATGTGGAAAGGAGGAAGACCTGTGAATCCCTTCTGAACTTTCTCATACAAGTAATGAACCACTTTTATAGTCTGCAGGGACTGCCCTTCATGTCTTCAAAAGCACAGCTACTGGAGATGTTTTGTCTTAAAATCAGAGAGTTATAGAGTATGGTTTGGGTTGGAATGGACCTTTAAAGGTCATCTGGACCTAGCTCCCCTCCATGAGCAGGGTCATCTTCACATTGATGAGAAGGAAGGAGTTAAGTCACGTATCTCCCAAAAGCAAGCTGATATTCCAGCAGAGGGATGTCACTGCCCAACCAAGAGCAATAATATGATAACCAGACTTAACTGTGGCAGCAAATTAAGTGCAATTCACTGGGAAAATATTAAGCAATATGGAGGGTTTAAAAAATAAACCCAGATCATTCCAGATCTGTGCTCTGATTATTTTCTGCGGCTACCTGCCCTCACTGCTAGAACCAGTGTTGCATTTCTGCTGGGTTCAGGAAGGCATTTTACTCTACAAAAACAACTAGCTCCTTTCCAACCAATGATTACTCGTAATTATGCTTTCCCCTGCTATTATTCTAATAGACTGTCATGCTGCACAGAGGAGGCGTTTGGAGGCTGCTTTTATGGATGGACTGTTGGAACACTTAATATAGCTCTATTTTTGAATTATCAGGTTCTATCCTTTTGAAGTCTGTGTTAGTGGAACTCCTATTTATGAAATGTGCTGTGCTTAAAGGTTTGCTATTGATGAAGAGGTCCAACAGAGGCCTTTATCGTAAGTACTGTAGCATTCTCCCCGAGAAATAAATAGCCTTGCTAAAAGGTATGTTGTGTACCAAGGTTGCAAATTATCAGCCAAGCACCTTATAACTGTATACTTCAAAAATACCTTTCTGCTTTCTGTTTGTTCTCCTTTTTCACGACATAAGGGGTGTTTTTAGAAACGCATAAGGAAAAAACCCCACCCAATGTGTTAGGTCTTTAATTGGACAACATGCTCTCTATGTAACTCTTTAATATACACATATATCTTAGGGGAAGGTGCTGTTTGCAGGTGTGTCATTCTCTGCATGAACTATTGTGAGTTTTGAGGGAGTTTTTAGCTCCCACTCAGTGAGTGATTCGTATTGCTCATTTATTGCAGAATTCCATCACTGTGGCAGCCACATCAGTGCCTCCAAAGCTGTGAGCTAAGGATTACCCCCAGTTATTTAGGAAATGGTAATAGGAACAGCATCATGCATACAGAAAAGACGTGGAAAAACTCAGCTATTTTCAGTCACTAAATGTTTACAGTCAAAGATCAGAGAGGAGGGATCTTTGTAGCTTTGTTTTCCTTATGTATTGAAATTACTCAATCACGCAAGGTGCTGCCTGCTCTTCCTCCCTTTTAAAACCAAATCCCAATCCCTCTCTTTAATTCTGTTACTTGCTACTGCTCTGTACCTTGATTTCTTCTGACCTAAAGCCTAAGTACACTGGTGATACGATACATGTTGATTTCTCTGTGTGCTGCAGTGTTGTGCCCTGGTTTAAGACCAGAATAAACCAGAAGAATGCTATGTCAATAGAATTAATTTCATCAATTAAAAAGAAAAATGAATTTCCCATTATTTACTTTTCTATTATCATGACACACTGACCTCTGTGGAAGCTGCTACATCCAGACATACCTTTCCTCTCCTCGGGAGCTTATCCTTATGCTGCTTTTGCAGACCTGGGGTGCTGTGCTGGGACTGGGGACCAGAGCTCCCTGCGTGCTCCAGGACCTGGGGCTGCTGAGGCACCTGGAGTGTTGGGATGGGCCCCACCAAGTGGGCTGATACCCAGAGGGCAAGGAGTGGGCACGTGAAAATGCAGATGTAATGTTTGCTGCCTCATGGAGGGGGCTCACATTTAACACAACAAATAAGGCAAGTCTTGCTTTAAAGTGTTTATCCAGAGTTTTCCGTTTGGAACCATAATGTATCAGAACCTTGACTTCGTACTCCCTAATTCATCTTTACTTCTGTACTTTACTATTACCGATAGCTTTCCCCTTAAGCCTGTCTATTTGCTAGTAGATTTGACAGATGACAGCTACTCTTTGGGATGTTAGATGGCGTTTGTATGGCTATGATGCCAGGAGCGTTCTGAGCGCTGGTGTTGCATATTTATTGATCTCTATATTCCCAATAATCTGATGCACGTCACATTTGACAACATTATGTGGGGAGGTCAGCTGTATGGGGCTAATGAAACTGTTTCAAAGATGGATGTTGTTTTCCACAACATTAACCTTGCAAATGGCTGTCACTAGTGCATTTCACTATGGGGCTTGGCGTTTGAGAACCTCCCTTTTTTTATTGTTGATGTTAACATTAAACAAAACCTGAAGCCATTAAATCTCAGTATTTATATACGATAGAAAACACGGACGACATGGCATCACTCCAAATGAAAATCTTATTAACAGCACACGGCGCTCGTGGCAAAGTCCTGAACAATCTGGAAATTGGTTTGGCTGTCTGAAATGTTTGACAGATTAGCTAAGGATGATGTAAAAGGACTGAACAGGGAACAGCTGAATTCTAAGGATTAAAGTGGCAAATAGAAACCCCTCATGTAATCAAAAAGCGCATTGCACTTTCATATTTTACTGCAATAGGACTATTCTCAGCAGGAGCTTATTACATCCAGGGCAATATAAAATTTAGATTACCCTTTTATTTTTAAAGTATTTCATGTGTAATGCTATGAGGAAGCACTCCATTTCTAAAGAGCAATCTTGAAGTTCTTTTGCCTTAAAAACTACTGTTATGGCGATTTAAATATTTAATTGTAGGTTTTCTGCTGTTGTGGTGAGGCACTTCAGTACGGGATACTAAAGGCAATAAAAATAATCCTTGGAGGCCCCTTTTCCACACTACGGTGTTTCAGAGCAGTTGTAGTAACTCTTTTTCGATGTCATACTACATCTTTGGTAATGTAAATTTTGCACATCGCTTACGGAGCACAATTCCAAATATGATTTTGATAGGCAAGCGATTTAGGAAATGCTTATGTTGGCCGTCTGAGTTGTGAAGTGCGTACATATTTTTACAGCCTCTTCTGGGACTTCAATGCTTTTTAAGGGAGAAGGAGAAAAACTCAGCCCTCGTCCTGGTCTGGCAACCCATGATTACATTTTAATATTTCAAAGTGCAGTCAGTAAGTGTTAACATAAAGCCCGTTCACAAAGGGTCAGAGTCTGACCCATGCAGAGAAGCTGCTAAGGAGTAAAGGTCAGATGACTGTGATAAGCATGGTTGAACACGGTCTCAAGAGGTCTTTACAGCGATGTGAGCTGGAGCTGTTGCAATATCCCTGTGCAGCACTAGGTACTAGGGCTGCTCTTAGTAACAGCATGCCCTGCTCACCAGTGGTCAGTGCAGTCCTCAGCCATGAGGTGACAGTTTTGTTGCTTCCACTTGCTTTAATAAAGCGGTGAACATTCATCCAGGTTCTGCCTGTAGGTGAGACTTACCCCTAAGCAAGGTGGTGGTGGGTGTTCAGACTGTGAGCTGATAAAGGCGCCAGAAGGGCATCTCCAACTGAGCTTCAGATGGGGTCTGAACACCCAAAATTAAGAGGTAAAAAAGGTCAGATGAGAAGGAAAAGACCTAAGGCAGCGCTTTTAAAAGTGCTGTTTAGGATAAGTTTGTAACAGTCTGTGATTCATTTAACTTATTGTAAACTCTCCAAAAGCTAAATGTTGCCTCTAACCTAGTCATCTAGACTGTAGGATCACTTGGAGGGGAGAAAAGAAGCTTTGGGGGGTAACACAAGTCAGGAAGGGAGAAGCTGCCATGTGGCAGCATCTTGTGACTATAGATCTAGAATGGCTAAGGCAGATGCTTATTTCAGACCAAAAAGCCAGTGAGGTGGCGACCATCCAGTAAACGACAAGAATACTGGTTTCTATAGAAACTTCCAGGTGTTCTTCAGGCTCATTTTGAGAGTTTTCTTAAGACATTGTCAGACAGGAAATGTACTTTTTATTTCCTACTTATTTTATAGCACATGTACTAATAATGCAATTTATTTCTTTAAAGTTTGTTAAGAATGCAAATACTCACGAATCATAAAAAGAAGGTCTCTCCCCTCAATTTCTGGCAGTTTCTTTGGTGTCTGCGTTATTTATTTAGTGACTTCGTATAGGGTCATGGAGAGTTTCTCTAGAAGTGGAATCTAATGCCAAGTGAACGTCGTAAGGGGAGTAAAACCGGATGATTTATGTTTATAACATCACTTCGTGACACTTCACATTGCTAATTGAAAAAACGTCCTTCTCTAATAATTCTCAGGTTGCACAGTGCCGTTATCCTATGAGGCTGTGCAAAAATGCAATCCACTTCCATAACATGATTTCTGATATTGCTAAGCTCACACGCTATGAAATATTAAGTAAAAATGAATCAAGCTAAACCTCCACCTTTTTTACTTTGAAAGCTAATGAACTATGATTTCTTTTTATTTGTCTTTTGGGTTTAAAGCCTCCAGACCTCATTTTCTACCTCTTCTTTTTTCCAAATCCAGGGGAGCTGGTTTATTTTTCTAAAGAAAATAGAGAGAGGTCAGCAGAGCTCTCACAAATACAAAGGCTCCAGGAGCTTGGGTTTTAAGATTTCAAGTGATTACAACACAAACAGCTCGAGCACTGTCAGCAATGCTTTAGGGGGTTTAAAAGACGCATCATCTCTTTAAAGACGTTAACACAACAGATGGGTCTCCTTGCTGTAGAAATGTACATTTCTGTACTTGGAGGTACGATGCTACCGCAGTGATGAACCTGTTGACTATCTAATGCTCCCAATCTGGGATTTGGATCAGGGGCCACACTATTTTGCTTGGGTTTGCCATTTGGGATATTTTTTTCTCCTCTTCTCTTCTGTGAAGTAGAAATTCCACAGGTAGGAACTGGAGCCTGGAAGTCCCCCTGGGCAAGCACAGTTTGGGCAGGGTGGCTATGTTGCCAATGGCACATAAAGGTAGGGCATGGCCAGAATTACTGCTTAGATGCCTGGTATGAAGGATGAGGTATCCGTTTTCAGGTGGGTCATTTGGCCTTGGCTGCCATCTGAAGCAAGGCTAAGAGTTGTATCTCTCTGTCCATAATAAGGCGTTGCAATGCTCTGCCACTGCATCCTTAAAGACTCAGAAATACCTGGCCTTAATATCACTAATGCCTTCAAAATAATGCTTAAGTGGGACTTCGGGGGTGGAATAAGTCTAGTACTAGACCTCTGGACAGCATCAAATGTAATCCTTAGGGAAGCTCATCTGTGCCTCAGAACTGCAAAGTGCCCTGCACTCTACCCTGATTGTGCAGTAACTTGCAAAAATGAGCCCATATAAAGCATTAAAAAACTTCAGAGCTCTGCATTTGATTGTGTAGAGTTAGAGAGAGAAGAGAGATGTGAATAGCAGCCACAGGACTTAGGCCACAGACCTGAATCAATGGGGAATTTTAAGCAGAAGCTCATCCTCCTGGGAGGAGTGGAAGTGCTGCTGGGGTAAAGATTGCAGGATTCCTATCACAGTCTTTGAGACCCAGAAAATTTAATTGTTCATAAAGGCAGGATTCATTAGTTGCTTGTCTAAAAAATATTGTGTGAACTGCTATTTATGGACAAGTGTAAGCTCAACGGCGTGAATCCTTTGCGGTTTCTCCTTGGCATCATCTCAAGGATGCCCATCTAATACCCACTCATGGATGCTCAGATCTGCTGGATGCATTGTTCCTGGGTGCTGGCTCAAGAATCAGGACCTGGCAGTCAGGTGAGAGGACAGGCTGATCCCATCTGTGATGGAAGAGGAGGCTCTTGCCAGTGAAGCTGTGGCTGCCCCATCTGTGGCAGTGTTCCAGGCCAGGTTGGACGCAGGAGCTTGGAGCTCTAGTGGAAGGGGTCCCTGCCCATGGCAGGGGGTTGGAACTGGATGAGCTTCAAGGTCCCTTCTAACCCAAACCATTCTGTGATTCTATGATTCTCAGTTTATGTTTGTGTTAGGAATGCTTTTAATCTGAGAAAGAGGATTTAAGGAGGTCATAGAATCAGAATAGTTTGGGTTGGAAGTTTCCTTCAAATGTCAGGTACACGTCATATGTGTATGTGCTTATATGACATCAACACAAATTCCCACTGAATTTTAAATCAAAACCTTTTGGTTTTAGGTTTCAAAATGTAAGTTAAAATATTGTTTTGTGAGCTTTGACTTGGTTGTGTGTTTTTAGCTTAGTTACCTGAAGAGTTGAAATTTGCTCTCTGAGGGTAATGTGGGTCAGGGAGTTGAGGTGATGCAGATGTGCTGGGGAGCACAATGGGAAAACTTGAACTAAGAAAAGATTTGGGATGTAAGGATACATGCCATTAATCTGAGTAGCCTCAGTTTTTCTTGTTCTATCGTTAAGGACAAGTGTGTTATTATTTTCATAGCATTTTCTATCTCAATAGCAATAGTTGAATTTAGCATGCTATGCTGCAATATGACATTGTGTTACACAATATCTGTAATATTCTTCTAATTTAATATACATATATTTAAATCCTCAAAGGCTAACTAGGACTGGTTGAAACATTATTCTTTTGCAAATTAGAGTATCTACTGTTTGTTTGCAGTGAAATGCACTGCAATCTCATTCCCTTCAGAATGACATGTTTGGGAAGAAAATGCCTAATGTGAAATGAAGATGCTGGGCTTCGCAAACTGATTCAGGGGAAAGTATGAAGAGCCCATGGATGTGAAATAGAACCCTAGAATTGTTTGTGTTGGAAGAGACCTTAAAGCTCATTCAGTTCCAACCCTCTGCTAGTGAGCAGGGACACCTTCTGCTAGACCAGATTGCTCCAAACCTACCAGGTAGATCCTTCAATAGTCCCTAAGATTTATAGATTATCTGAAATGCTATGAATCAAGACTGGATATTACTTCAGAAATGTTTACTCCTGATGGGTGAGGGTACCAAATTTTAAGCAGTCTTTTAGAAGTCAGAAAACATGTGGAGAGTGGGAAGAGAAAACTTCCCCTTCACGTCTCTGAGCACAAGCCTGTGACACAAGTGCTCCTGCCAGCTCCATGCTCAATGGAGAGTGAAGGTGATGGCCAACAGAGCCTTCGGCGTGGTCTTCACCAGAGTCAGTGGTGTGAAGCACAGAGGGGATGTGGCAGAAGTGGAACAATGGTGAGGACAATGCTGCTAACACTGATGCAAGGTTGGGGTGGCAAAGCAATGCTCTGAGATAGAGTACAGAAGAAAAAGACCTGTTGTGGCTGTTAGGATGTCTGCACTGCCTGTGTCATGCTCAGAGCATGGAATCAAGGGCAGTTCTGCAGCCAGGCAGTGAGGCAGGGGAGGAGGAAGAAGAGGAAGGCAGGAGATTGTGGGAGATTCTTGCACATCCTCTTTCCAGGCAGCTTGGTTTTACAAACTGAGCCCCTGTAACAGGGACAATACAATACAAAGAATTACAGCACTGGCTTTCAGTTGGTGGTTTTCGCCCTGATACCACTAGTGGTTGGATCTACACATGCAATGGGTTCTTTGAGGCACCTGGAGCCCCACTCTGATGAGCACACTAATGTAGAACAAGCAGTGTAGACCTGCTGCCCATCCTATTGCAGCCTGCATTGGTCAGGATGGGACCTTGGCATGTGGAGCTGAGCAGGATGGAGCCATGGCTGGAGACAGCTCCGGTGCCCAGGAATGGTCACTCTGAAACACAGTGGAGGCAGAGCAGAGCTTCCCAACCACCAGCCTCTCACCACGGAAATGCAAAACCTGTGTGCATTATTGGGTTTGATTTTTCAATATCACAGCCTGTTTATAGTTAGCAATTGCAGCAAACTGGCTCTTAAATGAAGGTTAAAGGCCTTGATGAAATACAGAACACCTCGAACAGGCAACCTAAATTTTTGCCATTTTAAACTTTGCATGGCTGGCATGCTGGAGCAGCCACCCAGGTTAATGAGCTGTGAGTTTAAATAGCGATTGAAGAAGCCGGTTATAAATATAGAGCAGTTTGCTTTTTGCCTTCCTGTTGCTTTCCCAGGTTTCTGAAGGCCTTCCACTGATGGAGAGCTTTTAAATTCACATTTTGGCCCCCACCACAGGTGATAAACAAAGGTTTCCCATTGCTATGACTCGGGTCAGTGCTGCAGCCTCAGCGTCAATCCCGCTGCCTGTAATTACACACAGAAGGTTACCGGGATCCGCAGCTAATTTGCAGCCTCTGTTTAGCAGAATTTAATAGCAGGTATTACTGGTGCAGCAGTAATTAAGGACCTTTGTCAATAAGACGGAATAGATGGCCACACTTTGTTGTAATCAGTGGACTTTTGAGAACCCAGAGGAGTGAAAAGCAGTGAGAGGAGCAATCCATTTTGCGAATAACATGGCTGTCCTTTCACCCTCCCTCCCAACTCCCCCTCCCTCCTGAAACCAGCAATGGAATAATAATTCCCCCAGGCAATGAAAGTACAGGAATAAAAGTACTTACCCTCCAGTCTGTGATTTTTTTATTTATTTATTTTTTCTTTAAACTTTTTATTTACTCTACTGTGCTTTTTGCTCGCTTCGGGCTGCGTTTGATGAAGTAGTGTTTAAACAGTGCCGAGCAAAATGGATATAGGGAGACGGAAAATAAGAAAGAGGAGGAATTTTAACCAGGTGGATATATGCATTTGCCTTTAAGGTGGACACCGTTCGGTTTATCAATTATTTCCTTTGGATTTCTTGTTCTTTTTTTTTAATAAAAAAGAGAAAGAAATGACAAAAAACAAGTGGCTTGGTGAAGAGGTGGAGAGAGTCATTTAGAGCTGGCTCTGCACAGAGCCGTTCAGCTGTAAATGGGTCGCAAACAACAAGCGAGAAGTGAACTTGCTGTAGCATTGTAACCCTCTCTTCTTCCCCCACCTTCTCCATCACTAATGTACCAATGAATGGCCTGGCACAAGGCTGAGAGCCCACCACACACACACACACACACACTGGTGGATGGGGGGAGCACGGGGAGGCTGGTATGACACAATTCAAAGAGTGCTTTAAGGTGTACACTCCTTTCAGTAATTGGTGAAGAAGCTGCATTTCACTCACTGCTTTTAATAGCGGTTTGAGTACTGGCTCTTTATGAAGGCTCTCTTTTTTAAAGCAGCTTTAACTATACCCTTTCTGTCAGTAATGTCTGAAAAACTTCTACCTTTAATCATTCCTGGATCAGGCAGCAAACAAGCAGCTCCTTTTCCTTTTTCAATTACGTGCTGGATATTCAGCACACATAGAAAAAAGAAAAAAAGAAGGGGAAAAAAAAAAAAAGCCAGCATCTTGAGCCTATCATGTATTAAATACAGCTCTTTGCTGCTGCATTAAAATAACACCAAGGATCTGGCTTCAGCCAACAAAAGCCAGATATATAAAGTTAAAGCTGCAGTCCTCTTTTTTGTCTGCTTCATTGTGATAAGGCATTGTAGTGCTCTTAAAACAGTGGGACCTTTTCTATATACCTCATGGGCAATGACACTTAGCTAACAGATCCTGACCTTTCAGATTCTGAGACCCACGGCAAATTTTTTACAGCATCTTAAGAATGGGCTCTTAGTGCTGTTCCTGTGAGGCATTTATGCATTTATGGTTTTGCACTACTAATTCAAGAAGGGAGCGAGGTAAGAGACAACTCATGCTCTGGCTAAGGGTTCTGAAGGTCTACATCTTGGTGGAGTTACTTATACAGGAGGACATGGTCTATTGTGAGGTGTCCCTGCCCATGGCAGGGGGTTGCAACTACATGATTTTAAGATCCTTTCCAACCCAAACCATTCTATGATTCTGTGATTGTATGAAGCGACTGGTCCTTAGTGGACATTTCCCCATGATGAAGGGATCACTTCAAAGGAGGCCCAAGCTTAAGATATGAAGGAAGTTGAAGGTCAGGGCTGGTATGAATCAGAGGAACCATAAGAGAAGCACAATATCTTCCCAGACGTTGGTCATTCTTAAAGTAGTTCTCTGGGTCTTTGGCAGATTAAATCTTCACAAGGAGAGCATAGTTGATGTAATGGAGTTTTCTGGTCTTCTCACTTGCAGAAAACATCATTCAGGATATGTATATATATATATTCCAGGTCCAGTGGGAAGCCTGGTCTGAAAGGAAGGAGTAAGGCTGGATTGATCTGACAGTGCTGGAGAAGCTAATTCCACAGCCAAATCCCCAGTTCCCAGCAGTCAGTTGTTGTACCCTGGCAATCATGAAGAGAGTGAGCTCAGAGTACAGTTGCTTTGGTGGTTCATGGGCAGATCTTCCTCATCCTGTTTGTTACTTTGAAGACTCAGTAGCAGACTCTGAATTACTTGTAGCATGGGAGCTGATTTGCATTGGACAAAGTTCAGCGTAGTATTTCAGTCTGAAACTTGAAGAGAAAGAGAAAAGGGAAAAAGAAGAAAGAAAAGCATTTTTCAGTGAGCACTGCACATGATGCTTCTGACACCACTGATCGTCCTGATGGACCAAAAAGACCTCTTCCCACCTCCTAAGTTTCCATGTATTTTGAGGAGTATGAAGCTCATATCCTCAGATGGAGCAGTAGCATAACTAGACTGGTGAATCCTTTCAGCAAAATGCGGAAACATGGTCATGGCTGTGGGATGGAATGAGAAGAGCCCAACCCTTGTTGAAAGGCCACAATAATTTTGTTTATAATTTCATATGTAATTCAGGTAATAATTTCATGTGCAAATACGTAAGGGATGAGGACTGCTTTGGGCTAGTGATGGGGTTGGGTATTTTACTGTTTTCATACAACTCTCCTATTAAGCCAGTCCTCTGTGGTGTTTGTTGGCTGAACCAGCCAGAAGACCCAATTTGTTGGCTTGGATTCAGATGATGGGTCTGAGAAAGTAAAAAGCCATAATCTCATTTTCAAGGAGGAGCCTGAGGAACTGGTTCTGGGTTTTTTATATTAATGTTAATAAATCTGCTTGCACAGGTGAGCAGCTACCAGAGTATCGGTCCGTAATCTGGCCAAGAGAAACTAAACCCAAGTTGGGCAGAAAGTCTGTGTTAGTGCTGGGAATTGTTTTCAGTATTTTTGAGTCAATATTCTGGTACCATAGATCATATTTATTATTTCTGCCAACAGAAGGCCAACAAGCCATGGAAAATGCAGAAGAAATTCTGGAATGTGTTAGGGAAGGGAAAAGAGGATGGATACAGCCCTTGGTGGATGCAGTTTACAGACTGTGTTACAGACTTTTATAGGATAAGGGGGTCTGTTGGGTGAATGCAAGTAGAATCTGAATAGAAACTCCTCAGAAGTAAAGTTTTTAGTAACAGTCAGGTGGAGAATCCTATACAGAGTTCCTCCTCTGACAGATGCTGGTTTACTCTGCAATGGATAAAAATGAAGAGATAATGTCAATGGAGAAGAATATTATTGCAGGATAATGGTGTCCTGCTTGATCTGTAAGGATGTTTGCCCTTGCTTTGTAGGGCAACCCTATAGGTAAGTAAACAGATATAAGATCCTGTGATGGTGAGTTAGAGTAAGTAGATCAACTCACTTCTGTGTGGAGGATCTAAAGTAATCTGGGATGATGACCACAATAAGGCTGCAGCAAAACCAGGGCTTATTTCTGGTCCTAAGACATTACCCTTAAAACTAATGGAATCCGTGCAGGTATAAAGGGCAGAATATAGCCAGATGTAGCCCAACCTGATCAGAAAGGTGAAGCAAACCTGCTCCTTTTAGGACTGTTCTTCTGAAGCTTTGTCAGTAAGAGCCAGAAGGCAAAAGATAAATATGAAGGTCTTAGGTTCAAAGGTTAGTTATTTTCCTTAAGGGAAAATGTATCTCCTGCAAGAACAGTTGAAGGTTAGAGTTCAACAGGTCACACTCTTTAACCTTTCTTTGGCGCTATTTGGTCATTTGATATCTAAGCCGCCTTGTTATAAATGCAAAGTGTGTTACGTACAACTTCCGCAGATACAAACCTGTATGCTAGAAATGTGACAGAAGAAAGAACACATATTTAATAAACTTGGTTGAGAAAGGTTCATTTCAAGGTAAATTTGTTCATGATCTGTGAACAAAGTCTGATGTCATTCCTCTTTCATTTCAGTCCTCTATGGCCTGACTTGCACCCAGTAATGGTTCATGTGAAAGGCAAGAGGTTGGGGTTGGCCCTCTGGTACAACAGCTCTCCCATTGTTTCTGCCAAATGTGTCCCCTGGCATATCTTTTGTCTTAGCCCAGTGATGAAGTCCATCAGCTAAATACGTAAAATCCCCATTCCTTGGTGTTGCACTAACTTTGCTGTTCTTTGTGTTTCAAGGGGTTGATGTCCTGTTTGAACCCTGCACTGGGTGATGCCAGTCCATATCGCAGCTTCATTAGTCTGGTGTGGTGAATGTGTATGTGGATCTATACTAGTTTTAATATGAAGATAACACAGTGTGAACGTACAGCCAGGGGTCTGCAGGCTGGCTTCTCCATGGGGGAGCAACAGCATGAGGAATTGAGGTATGTCTTCGTCTAAACTCCACTCAGGCCCAGGGTTTTCAGTGTCAGCAGAGAAGTCCCCAAGGTCCAGTGGGAATGCCACAAGTGCTCATAGTTTCCAAGAGGGCTTTGTGTGTGTTTGTGCTCATGCATGTGTTAGCAGTGGATTTCTCATTTTGGCCAAAATAGTCCCAAAATATATAAAATAGTTGAGCTTTTTGAGGGAAAAAAACTACCTAATCTGAATCTAGTCCTTAACTGACGTTAGTGTTGGGGGGAATGGAAAATACCCTTTGTGGGATTTGTCCTCTAAAAAATATAAAGAGATTTGAGCTTAAAAGAGGAATATTTTCCCCCTCAAGACCTGTGCCAGCTCAGAGACCTGTGCAACTTATTGTGCGGGTCGGGACTGAATTAAGGAGCTCAGTTTTGAATAACCTGATTTTGGAGGAGGTTGAATTTTGAGTGACTCAGTTCTTGTAGATTTGCTCATATTCAGGTATTGGAACAGGCTGCCCCGGGGCAGTGGTAAAATCACTGTCCCTGGAAGTGTTCACACACCCTTTAACGAGGCCATTAGTGACATGGTTTAGTGGTGGCCTTGGCAGTGCTGGGGTAAAGGTTGGACTTGATGAGCTTAAAGGTCTTTTCTAACCTGCTTGATTCTGTGATTTACCAAAGAGAAAGAAAACATTGATTTGGCCAATAATTGTGCACAAACACTCTGCTCTGATTGGTATCAGCTTTCAGAGTGCTTTGTTAAACTTCAGTGTGTTCCCCAAAAGGAAATGACACTGTCAGCTTATTTACAAGGACAGTTTATGTCTAACCATGGAGATAAGGCCAGTCTCTCCCTTCTGCAATGTGCTGTGATCAGAGTTGAAGAGCTGGGGTCAGATCTACCCCTCAACTCAGTGGTCTTGTCCATACAAGGATTTTTTATTTATTTATTCCCCCCCCCAATCCTGCATTTTTAATATAAATAAAAAACTTGATCTCTGCCACTGGGAAACTGCATCCCATTTTTTTTCCTAACAGAAAAATGGGAATAGGTTTCCTTTAACTAGTGGAAGGGTCTAGACTCTAAAAAGGTTTTTATTATTGTGTGCCTGGGGTCCTTACTTTTAGACATTTATCTTCTGGAAAACCAGTGGGGAACTAGCAAGGCAGTATTTTGCAACTCCTGGACCCCCAGCTCTAAATAATGACTCAAAGCTGAAATTGAAGCAGGTGCATCATCTTCTTCATTGTGTCACTTTTAGCACAGACATTATACTTTACGGGCTTCCACTATCAAAATAGTTTGTGCAACGGACCCTAAAAATGGGGATGCATCAATCAATCAGTCACTCTTTATTGCTTCAACTTTCTTCACAGCGGGCTTATAAGCAGTATTATAATACACAATAAGAAACACAACAGAATACAAATGCATTTTAATGCAGTAACATTTCTGTGTATTTACTTCTAGGCCTGTAGCTGCACTCTTAGGAATATCCCAGAGCATCAGTCACACCAAGCTGAATGCATCCCTGGTGTAACCTCATTGATTCTGCCCTGCCAGACCAGCTTGGAGGGATTGATTCTGTCAGCCATGGTGGCTTGCATGGGCTCCTGGGGTAAGACATGCTATGGCTGTGCTCGTGGATGGGATGGTTCTTGGTGTTTAAAGAGGACTGAAAACCAGAGTGGGGTGGTTGGACAGGAAATCGAGCAGATGGCTGGTTTTGCTGTGGTCCTGGACCAGAACCGTGGGGTCTTCATCCATCTGTACGATGTTTTTACATTCTCGATTTGGGATGTGTGACTGGTACCCACTGCTCCCACCTGCCAGAGTTTTAGCCCACATTGGGAGGTCCTTGTGTATAACAGTTCTCACTGGGAATTGCCAGGATTCTCTTCTCTCTTTCCAGTTTGGCTTCTGTGCTGTGGAGATTGATCATAGGCTTTCTGTAAACTTTATGTGTGGGCAATAGTTTTGTCATCAGCAAAGACAGACAAATCTATAGTGACACTGAAATAAATGCAAATGTGTGTATGACCAGCTTGACAGAAATATGAGCAAAGTCCAGGAATATTTAACTATGAAAGTTAATGAGTGTCCATCTATGGATTGCTTCTTGCTTATTGTATGAAAACTTTGCAGTCTAGGTCTCAGGCTTTAATGTAAATATGTTGTTTTGAGGTCACAGTGGTTATGCCAGAAAACTGGATCCATGTTAGTGCTTATATCAGGCACACACACACAAACAAATCTTACCTTGAACCTGCAGGCTGACATCTGCATAACTTTCTCTTATCACCTAGTTCTCATGCAGTTTAGAGAGTAACTTAGAAAAGGTGATTTAGGAAAAAAAATAACGCTTAGGGTAAGTAAGGAAAAAAATAATGCTTAGGTTGAGTAAGAAAAGAAGGAATTGTGTCTTGAATGTAAAATTGTGTAACTGTACTATAAAAATGGGCAATACAGAATTTGATACTTTGAATCTTTTAAAGAGGACCAAAGTTTTAGGTAATGTTGTAATTAAAGTTGTTTGCAAATATGTAACCAGCATCTATTCTGCAAAACATAGTCTTTCATAATACTTGTCCCTTCCCGAATACTCGTGTTTTTTCTATCAGCTTGTGGAGTTTGTTATAATATTTGTAGTGGAAATCTCTAATTTGATATTTCTCTAGTGAGTTTAATGAGCCTGAAAAGTGACATTTAGAGCTAGTTTTCTCTTTGTGCTTTGAAAAATGAAATACAAGTAGTTATCTGTTAAATGAGATAATTACATCGCTACTTTGCTAAAGGCACATATTAGTGATTTTTAGCTTGTTTCACTTAATTAAAGCTTTACAAAATGTAGAGTGCCAAACCATTAATAGACCTGTTGGAACAGTTACCGAGACTGTGAAATAAAACCAGTTGTTCTAAACAAGTCACAAAAAGAGACTGATGAAACGCCTGGCAGCTCCGACACAAATTTAAGCCTCGGCTGCATTAGAGCAAATGTAATAATAGCAGCAAGTAACCAATATTTTTAATTTTACTGATCTTTCTGCAATAATTATAAGGAACTTTTAATGTCTGTAATTAGAATGTTAGAGATAGGGTGACTTAGACCAGTGCTGCAAGCTGAAAAATTGGATACTTACCATAATTGAAAATTAATCACTTTTCATTACCAGGAAGGGATGCAGTTATTATTTTGAATCAGCTGAGATACATCATATTAATTATGGGCAAACAAATTCACATATTTGAAGTTAGTGACTTTGAGGCCAGCCCGGGCCAGAATTATCTCGACTGATGTTATATAGTGGGTAATGAAAATCAGGATACGTTTGTTGGACTTGTAATTGCAGCCTAGAATTCTGCTTTGCTAAAAGTTCTGATCAGAGGATCACTGAATTTTATCAGTCATCCCCCCAGCGAACAAGCTTTGGGCATCGTGGTTTTAAACCTCTGAATGGGCAAAATCACCTATAAAGCCAGATGTAATCCAAAATAAATGTGTGCAGCTCTCCTCTGAGCAGGTTTGAGCAGTGAGGCAAGGAATAACCTAAAAGATTTGTTGTATGGGCAGAAAATGGTGCAAGTGCTGTTAACTTTGGTTTGGTGATTGTGCAGTAGTGGCAGTGTATAGAAAGCCAACTCCTCACCCCACATAGACAACAAAATCTCTGGAGTTTGGGAAAGTTTGGTCTCCCTGGCAGATCCACTGGGGAGAAGGCAAAGGCAGCTTGAAGGAGAGAACAGTTTTAGGCATGGTATTCAAATGCAATGGTTTATTTTGTGGGCTGGCAGGGAACATAACAGCATAATCCCTTGTAACTTAGGATGATACAAGAAATAGCATTTCTAGATGGGAAGCAGTTTCATATGAAGACATATTTTGAAAAGCTAAGTTTTCCAGTTGAAAATGTGGATGAAAAGAAGAGTTTTTAAGGGGTTTTTTCCTGTTTTGATGAAAAAGGTCTCATTTCTTTTCAACCAGCTCTGCACCAGATTTATGGCTTTAACCATCATGTGTGGCACCCTCAGCACCCTCCAGTGCCTCGGTGTTTAAAAGGTAGCAGTTTATGCTCAAAAGATGATGCAAAAACGTCACCACCTTGATCAACAATTCTCCTTCGGCATCTGTCACCAATTCCAGCTGCTGGATGCAGGGGCAGCAGGCACAGAGACTGCTCCAAAGCTTATTTTGTAAGTCTGCAATAGTCTCTTGCCTAGTTATGAATTTCCCAGAAAAAAACTAATTTTAGGAACAATAAATGAGCATAAGTGGGAGAGAGATGTTCCCCTTCTCTTTGGCTCTAATAGCTCTGCTCTGGCTGCAGCAGTAAAGGTAAAACAAAAGCATTGGCTGTCTTTGCGTTTCCATATGCACAGCTGTACTGTCTACCCATGCACCTTCCTTGTCATTAGGCTGAGCAAGGATGTGGCTGCTCGTGACTGGGTGATTGATGTCAAATGTAGCGGCAACATTAGATTTGTCTGAAAGGGACAAAGAAAAGCATTATTCACTGTAAAAATCTTGTCTAAAGTTCCCATCTCGCCAGTGCTGTTCCCAAATTACATTGGTATGAATTTTAAAATGTATTTTTTTTAAAAATTCTTGGTTTTCATGATTGTTCCCAAGGTCATGAAATCAGAAAGCTGGGAGCTGAGCCTTGTTAAAGCTGGTAGTGAAAGATGTGCCTGCAATATATCTTCATATTTGCAAATGTATTTTATTGCTGTCCATATCCTGTGAGAAAAATCCAATGTTCTTAAAAGACAAGCACTGCTTGTTATATAGACACTTATTAATGTTTATTAGAAACTCATTTCACTAACATCCATGGCTTTATTGGAAGTTCCTTAAGTAGCAAATCCAATTTCCTTTCTTATGCTTGTGCTTACTTAATTAACATCAAAAATTGAATGAAGCAAAACAAAGTTTGATATTCATTTTAATAAGTTATATAAAGTTAGTGTAATCTCATTGAGGACATTCTTCATTGCTCCAACTGCATACACAAAGTGCCTTTGCAGCTGTTTATAGTTTTACATCATATAGGTTAGATAACCTAGCAACTAATGAGACAAGCAGGAGAAGAAAGGAATTAATTTTCCAATAAACCCTTTACAATCCATGTTCTGGGAATACAGGACTACGTACTGCGTGCTGGTGTGTGCTTGACAGATAGCTGGAGATGCTTTGACATAGAAAAGGGCTGGGATATAGACCTGGCAGGAGATGTTTTGCAGAAAAACCTTTAGAAAGCAATCAAAGAACCACATGGTATAATGCTTATAAGGACAGAAAGCAGGAATCTACAGCATATTTTCAGTTACAAGACTTATTGTGTGTGCGTCCACCCATCTTGCAGTGAGTTCAGCCCGACATGCACCAGCCTAACACTGCACCTGCTTTGGCATTTCACCCTTATCAAAATGTTTACCTGATCATGTGATGTCTGTTGACCTTAGAACAAGCGTTATCATATTGGAAAGTAATGATAAAAAGCCCACTGTACTACAGTAAAGCTATTATAAGCTGTAGTGTTTGTGCCATTACTGGGGAATATGGTATTGATTTTTTAATAAATTATGCCCTCGCCTACATTTTTGCCTTAGGTCAACATTTAACACCATAAGTAGAAGAAATGTACAATGTTATACTGATATCAGAACAAGATTTACCCGAGCACAGACTTTAGTGTATGCTTTAGAATCAAGAGTGGTGGGGCCTTGGTCACCTTCATTTGTGATGATCTCCTCTCCCCCGGTTCCTGGGCAGGGCAGGAAGAAACACAGGAGCAGCAGTGTAACCCTATGTAGGTTTGATTACTCTGCTGCCCTATTTCTCTTCCAGATCATAGAATCAACTATGTTGGAAAAGACCCTTAAGATCATCAAGTCCAACCTTTACCCCAGGACTGCCAAGTCCACCACTAAACCATGTCACTGAAGGCCTCATGCGCACAGATCTACACAGTTTCAAAAGGAAATTGTGACTGTTCCTCAGCCATAAGTTAATCTTGCTCCAGTTGGGATGAATAGCAATAAGAAACCTCTCAGAAGCAGTTTTGTGGAAATAAAAGAAGAAATGAAATCCAGCCTGATAACACTCGTGAGTAGATGTTTTTATATTAAAGTGAAACATTTTCTCTGTAAGAGTGTTTAGACGAGGGTTTTCTTTATAACTTTTATTTTTCAAGTTTAATTTTAGAAGGAAAAATCACTGTTTTCAACTTTTTCACTCTATCTTGTTCCAAGAAAGGGGAGTAAAATAAGAGGGATAAAAGAGAGATAAAGGAAGTTCTTCACAGTTCTTCTAGAGGCTAAATATAAATATCCATGTAAGCTTAGAATCATAGAATAGTTAGGGTTGGAAAGGACCTCAAGATCATCCCGTTCCAACCCCCCTGCCATGGGCAGTGGCACCTCACACTAGATCATGTCACTCAAGGTCCAACCTGGTCTTGAACACCGCCAGGCATGGAGCATTCACAACTTCCCTGGGCAACCCATTCCAGTGCCTCACCACCCTTACAGTAAACAACTTCCTCCTTATATCCAATCTAAACTTCCCCTGTTTAAGTTTTAACCCATTATCCCTTGTCCTGTCACTACAGTCCCTAATGAAGAGTCCATCCCCAGCATCCATGTAGGCCCCCTTCAGGTACTGGAAGGCTGCTCTGAGGTCTCCACGCAGCCTTCTCTTCTTCAGGCTGAACCGCCCCAACTTTCTCAGCCTGTCTTCATAAGCTTGACATGTAGTCTTCTGGTAAATGGGAATAAAGCCAAGAGTCTTTGCTAGAAGGGCTTTCAGAGCAAACTAAAAAGCAGCTGTATCTGTGCACATCAATATTCAGCTCAGAAAGAGAATGTGGGGAGGGAGAGACATCATAGAATCATAGAATAGTTAGGGTTGGAAAGGACCTCACCCTATACCATTCTACTCAAGGCTTTGTCCAGCCTGGCCTTGAACACTGCCGGGGATGAAGCATTCACAACCTCCCTGGGCAACCCATTCCAGTGCCTCACCACCCTAACAGGAAAGAATTTCCTCCTTAGATCCAATCTAAACTTCCCCTAAGTTTCATGAGAATATGCAATAGGGTAAACTATTGAGAAAGGAACTGAGCAAAGAAAAGGAATGAGTAATTCAGGAGTTAAGTTTCCAGAAGAAGAGCTAATGCGTAGAACGGAGATGGACTCACCGGCACCACAGGTGAAAGCGTATTTGCTGTTACACAGATATCTTATTAATGTTATACTGACAAGGGAATTAACACTCCAGGATAACAGTTTCAGCTGCAAGATCAAAATCTGTAATCACATTTGTCTTTCCAAAACCTATATCTTTGTATCATCTCTACACGCATGCTTAGAGACTACCGTGGAAAGTTTGCTGCTTCAGTGTAGGAATAAACTCAGACAATTTTTAGATACTTACCAAAATATCCTCTAAGTAAAAAATTTACAAGTCCCCATTAGTATTAAACATTTCCTCTTCATGCTGTCAGTGCTGCCATAGAAAGAGAAATGTACCTCAGCTTGGCTCAAGCTTAAATTCCTTCTCTTCTTGTACTCTTTAAATAGCAGATTGTCAGCTTAAGGAACTTGTTGCTACTGATGACTATGATTCATGATCCATCTAAAAGAACTGGGAATTTAATGGCTGTTTTTCATATCCTGATAACCACATTGTACTCTAATCCCCTGGCTTCTGGTTTTAAATTCATTTAGACGTATTGCAGTGGCTGTTTCAGCTTTCAAGCCCCATGGGGCCTGGTTTTATATTCCTCCCAGTGCTAAACTTGGGTTCAGCGGAGCTGCTCCTGACTTAACACGTGTGGAAGAGCAGATTACGAGGCTGTTGGCTTTAATGAAATTAAACAGCCACAACCAAGGATTTTTCTCTTTAGTTTAAGATACGTGAGCACTTGTGGGGCTGCGTTGCTTTGAAATACCTGCCTGGAATATAGGGGACATAATGACCTAAAATTAAAAACCATGTTTGCAGATTCATATTAATTAAAAAGAGACATCTGAAACCAAACAAAAAATCAGCGAACAAACTGGTCCTTCCTCAGTTAAGTAACATGATTTGTTCAATTTGTTTTATATCTCTAAGTGGAGAACCTTTTACTCACTTTGATTCATGGACGGAGGTTAGAAAATGGTACAGTAGAAAGGAAATTAACATTTAACCTGCCCGCCTGCATATCCTAGCTGACGTCTCAATGTGACTGCAGCTGTGAGTAAATTCTTCCAATAAACCAGACAGAGTGCCTATAATATTCATATGGCTACTTGTGCCTTGAGGAAAACTCAGACTGTTTTATAACTAGTAGAGATCAAATTAGGAAAAAGAATCTGAGCAGGATGTATTACTGCTTGGCATATATCTTCTCTTTTCAGTTAAAAATTAAGGGAGCATATTGCTGGCCAGCATGCATCATTGCAGTTTTAGAGTCTTAAACCCTGATAGTGCCTGTGAAAGATGCTAGATTGACAGCCCAGAGACTACAAACTGTTCTTTGTGTATGCCGTTATTCAAGAAGATGCAATGATAAAGCAAAACAGTGCTATTACTCTATAGGATCATGCAAATTAAACTTGGACTTTGTTTATTAATCCCAGTTTAGAAACAGATTTATGAGTAATAAGACCTGAGGCCTTCTATGTGTTCCTTCTTTAATCCCCAGAATCATGACTTGACTGATTACACCTTAGAGAGCCAGCATGGAAAAATATACTCAGTATAGTCATGTAATATTTAGTTCATGTAATGATCCAGATTTTTTGCAACAAATGAGCAGATGAGAGACTCAGGATCAGCAAAAGAACTGCATCAGTTGCAGAGAAAGCAGCTAATAATTTAAAATGGCAGAACAGAATGCATTTTGATAAAAATCACAGCTCCGGCTTCTTTCTGCCTCACTGCAGTTTCCTTTCCTTAGAAACTTACAGCTTTGAATTTCTCACTGTCAAGTTGGGGATGCTGCTTTATTTATTTATTTGTGGTCTTCATCGCCATGGAAGCAGTTGCAATCCCACATATACTGGATTCTGGCATCGGGGAGAGACTCAGACAAGAAAAGGAGGGAGATGACTGGTTATAAAAGAAGAAAGCTGGTGTTTACACTTAGCGATGTGCACCCTGAGTAATCAGCTGTGATGGGGAGAAAGGCAGAAAAGGCCTGTAACAGTTTAATGGGTGTTTTGAGAAAACACTATGTATTTTTTTCAAAGTTTCCCAGAGTGAGACTGTGTTTTATAAGCAGGATGATTATGGTCTTTTTATATTCATGTTTCTGCCCCCTTCCAGGTAATAGGAGCCTAATCACAGAGTAATAAAGATAGGTTCACAAAATCTTCTTTCTTTATAAATTCAAAGCCTGACTACCTGAGAAGTTGGGGGAAGATATAGAAGCCTATTGCTTCTACAGAGCATTTGTTAGAATGGGTGCAAGATGAGGCACATACCTGTTGCATCTATGAGCAGGGATGCTGCCTATTAGAATTTAGGGTATCTTGAATTTACCTGTCTTTATGAGCTTGTGGCCTTCTCTGTCCTCCTTGGCTGTACTGAGATGTTTTGTTTCATATTAACCCTGTTTTTGTAGATTAGGATCAAGAGCTTGCTCCTAGCTCCAACAACATATGACAGCCTTAAAATTAGGATAACTGTTCCATTTAGGGACTACCTGCATGTCTCTGATGGAAAAGGTTGTGGCCATCTCCCAAGCTGTTATCTTTGGAAGTAGATTTGTCCTCCAAGCTGCTGGCTGAACACTTCAGGTGCTTGTTTTCTTACCCACTGTTGGTCTATGTGAGCTGGGTCAGCTGGAGCAGTTTAAGTAGCAAATCTTTGCTAGTTCACTTACAGTGACTGAACTGGGTCAGGAGTAATCACAGAAGCAAGGCAGCTTGACAATATGTTGGGTGGTGGCTGTGGCAAGTAACCAGGGACAGTTGTCTCTTGACCTGCTAGCTGGAGCCTAGGAGGATGCAATTGGTGGTATGCGGATATCCTAAGTCACTGCTGATGGCTGTAGTGGAGGGAAGAGATTTTGTATGTCTTTGTACGTTTTTAGGGTAGTCCTTAATTTATTTGGTGCAGAATCTTAGCTGTATTTATGGACCGAGTTCCTACTGAATTACTTTGAGGGTGTGGAATGAAGAAAACAAATAAGATGTCAAGACACAAGACAGTGACGGCACCTTGTACAGTACTAACACATTTCTGTTTCAAATGCATTTTGGTTTTGTTCCTGTGTAACTATTATTAGAACTAATTTCAGAACAGTAGCTGCCTATGCCTTTTTGAGAGAGATATGGAGTAAAGTAACTGTCTCCATATGTTGCAGAAAAGGCAAAAAAAAAAAAAAAAAGAGAACTATAGAACAGAGAATAATGATGTTTGAACTAAAAGGAAAACAGTTGCATATTTGCTGTTAGATCCAGCTTTTTTTTGTTTGCACTTCATTTGATTATCAGTATTTTCAGCCATCTAACGCATTAATACTTCTCTGCAGGGAAGAGTAGGGTTCATAGCCTTTTCAAAGCAGCACTAATGAATGCCTTTAACTTAATAAAATGATCATTTGCCAACTACTTACCATAATGTGAACTAGATGCTTTCAGTCCAGAGATTAAAAGGAGTTTTCTTTGTAAATGCGCTGTAGTTACTATTACTTCATAAGTCATATGCAGATATATGGTATGTTCATTGGTTATTGTTTTTGAAATCTCAGGATCTCATCAAATAGGTTGGAAGGAGTTGTTAGAGTCTATATTGTTTCAATAATATATGGATTATCACTCTCTAAATACGCAATGACATAAAAGGCAATAATGCCTTTTATGGATCCCATGTGGCCTATTACACTAATGATCCATGAATAATGGGGTCACGGGATGAGTTTTGAACAGTGCCTTTCTTTGTTGGTTGTTTTTCTCATTTATTTACCCAAGAAAATTCAGTTTTAAGTATCTGCTTTTCAGCAAGGTCCAACCATTTACTGAGATTTCATGTGGGTTAATGGATGCCAAAGAGGTCAAGTGACTTCCCAAAGGTTATACTATGAGTCACTGAATTTGTTGAGAATAAAATACAAGAACCTCCTAGTTTCTGGTCTTTTGCTCTGACTGATACTAAAGCAGAGAGATTTCGGATTGGCATGACCTCTACTAAATCCTTGTGCTGCTGCTTTGAGGAGGCATCAAAGCTTGGTGTTCACTGGAGAAACCTGAAGCTCCTGAAGCAACATTTCCCATTTTTCTCACTGAAACAACCAGAAACAGCAGAGTGCTGCGATGCAAACAGGCTGCTTTGATCCTTGCAACATAGATTCTCTCTTAAAAAAACCCAAACTAAACAACACAGAGTGAAATAAACACATAGAAGCCCACACAGTTAACCAACACAACAGTGTTTGTTGAGAACTAATTATGTTGCCTGTGTTACTGCAATGGTGTCCCTTTCACTTCACATGGAAAGCCTCCATTAATTAATGATTAATGAGGATGTTTTACCTCCTCCCCAAATGAACCTCAACACTGCTTCTCCAGGCCCTGTAGACATGGAACCTCAGTTGCAGAGGACAGCTGATCTCTGCTGTGGAAAGGAGGCACATCCTGGAGAGCATCACCAGTGTTCTGGATGCATTGGTGGAGATGACAATCACAATGCACAATACCATCACCCCTGCTCTGGCCTTCTGCCTTCTTCTCAAGTCTCAGGAAAAGAAGGGCTCCTGTGTTGAGCTGAGCTTGGCCACTGAGCAGTTACATACCCCTGGGCACACCTCTTACCTGGCTGTGCCCGTGTTTCCTTGGCTGCAAAAGAGGGGTACCTCTTGCTATTTGCGTCTCTCCTGATTTTCATAGAATCATAGAATCATAGAATGGTTAGGGTTGGAAGGAACCTCAAGATCATCTAGTTCCAACCCCCCTGCCATGGACAGGGACACCTCTCACTAAACCATCCAACACAAGGCTTCATCCAACCTGGCCTTGAACACCGCCAGGGATGGATTGTGTCTATATAGAGCTCTGCAGCTCCAAAGGATTCGTTATTCTTATTACTACTACCTCCTGAATATTATTTTATGTGTTTAATACAGTATAAAGCAATTACAGAATGTAAGGTACTGCGGAAATACAGAAAGATCTGCCTGGAATAACAATTTGATTTTGAAACTTTGTTGCTAAAAGACTTCAGGGTAAAATTGTAGTACAACATATGAGCTTTTAATGAAATGACTCCCATTACTTCTAGTGTAAATGGACAAAACCTACATAACACATGGAAAATTTTCATTTAATTAGCAAATAATTTGTATGAGAATATAGTTGTCAAATTCTAATTCATCAAACAGTATTCAGCAATGAACTGAAAATGTTTCTAGCACGTATGCTTCTGTATTTTATACACCTCCAAGCTGGAAATCATTGCAGTTATTTATCTGAAAATACATTTGGTAAATGCTGTTGCTTATAGGTGTAGAAATAATACAGAATAGTCACAAGAAATCAGACAATACATCTCCGATCTTGCTGTATTTCAATGCTGCTGCTATCTAGTGTTTTATGGGGGGTAGCTGGAATATATTCAGGCAAAAGGGATGAGGCTATAACGTGTGCTTTAGTTGTTTCAGATACGGAGTAGTTTGCAATTAATGAATGTTGCTGATGATTCCTGAAGCTGCTGTGTGAATATTCTGGGGTTTGTATTGTTTTGCCTCACCTCTGAACGAGCCGATGCTGTTGCTTCCACTGTAATAGCCCAGTGCCTGCAACCATCTTACAAACAGATTTAAGCCCCACACTGTTGAGGAGAAGTCACACAATGGCTTGCTGACAGCCCGTTGCACACGCTGATCAAGGCACTGGCTTTAAAACAGTTTGGCTTATAATTATATCTTTACAGCTAACTGGGCTATCCAAATGATTTTCTTCTCTCCCCCTCCTCAAGTCTACTGACCTGTGGCTAATGAGATTTGTGTTTCGATTAGTTGTAGAACATAAATTAACTAATCAATGAGAATGGATTCACATCCTTTCTTGTAAAAGAGCTCTGCTGCAGTGATCTGTATTTAATATTCAAATCAATTTCAAATTCTCAGGATGATTCTGCTAATACGGCAGGCTGGGACTCGCAGCATCTGTATCCCTGCCACAGACTGTAAATATGGGATGTTTATGGAATCTCCCACTGACCTCCAAAGCCTTCTCTGGGCTCATTGATTTACTATTTCACTTAATAGTGATGATGAGAAGCTTAGGGGCTGGCAATGAAGATGGGAAAGCCATGTGAGAGAGCATTTTCCCTTTACTTACAAGAGTGTTAAGACTAAGCAGAAGTCACAGGACTTTGAAAAATGCTGTTTGGTTTTGATATGAAAATTTTGGGTCAATTTTATGTTCCGACTCAAATTTCCCCTTTCTAGAGATGAGGATAAAATATGGCCATTACCAAAAAGCAGTTTTCTAAGGGTGAGTTTCTTTCATTTGCTTTCAAGGTAGAGAGAACTTTATCTTTTGCCTCACTGTGATTGTCTCATCTGTACAATTAACCAGCATCTTGGCATAAAATGTGAAAATTTGTACAGTGTTCAAAGCATCTGTGGCCTTTATGGTACAAGTTCTGTTAGTACTGAAGCCACAGAAAATTAAATGTTCCCCAAAGAACTTCCAGATGTGTTTTATTCTAATAGGGTCATTATACAGTAAATTAAAAAGCAGGGTAAATGGAACTGTAAAATTTAAATTAGTCTAAAACCACATCTCTTTGCTTTGAACATTCATTTGTGGGGTTGCATTTGCAATAAATGTGAATTAGGCAGCTGCAATAACTGTTAATCATATATTTATAAAATAGTAATGAGGAAATGAATAGCAGAGTAAGACAGCTGCACATTTCTCTAATAGTATGTCAACTGTGAACATAATAAGATGTAGAAAATTGTTTGGTGCTATGCTGATAATGTAGCCGAATGTAAGAGATCACTTCAACCTCTTAACTTTACAGGAAATTATATATAAAATCCATAAAAAGCCATAATAATACATTAGGCCTCTGAATTGTAGTCAATGTTTTCCTTTGCTTTGATTCTTCTGAAATGGACCGTACTTTTCCCAAAGTAATCTGCCAAGGATCACTCAGGCTTTTGTTTCAGGCTGCACTTTATTCACCATCTTGCAATCTTATTTAAAAGATAGTGCTTCTAAAAGCCCAAAGTGATCTAACTTCCCTGCTCCAGGAGAGTTATGGGAGCTCCCACCTCCTTCAACTTGAAGAGTTTTGCCCATTCTTGAGCATCCCACTGCTGATCCCCAGTGGTGTTATCACTGCTGAAACTAGTGATTCAAGCCAGAACCCAGCACGAGGCATAGCAAAAAGTGAAGTTTAAGTTTTAAACATGTATGTACGTACACATTTATATATATATATTAGAGAAGTAAAAGGTTGTTGACATGGCCTGGGGACATCTGGCTGTCTCATGCAGCCATGGTAAGATCATAAAGAGGTCAAGATAACTGCAAAAATCCCAAGCCAAACAACCTAAACCCAAGGAGCAAATGGGGATATTGGAACAGCTCTTTAGGTTTGCTGCTTGTGTTAACAGACTCCGCAGCCTGCCCTCGTGCCAGGTGCTGCTCAGTTGCACTTGCAGTTTTTAACCAGCCTTAATTGAATTTTGCAACTGAATTGGGGTGAAGAGGAGAATTAGAAAGCTAACAGGAAAAAAATTAGGCAAGTGCTGGGCTGCAAACAGCTTATCGGCCAAGCAGGGAATAGGTGCTAAATGTGTAATAAGAAGGCTGCCATAGGAAATGTCACTCATCAAAGTGGCAGCACTTTGCAAGGAAAAGCGAGAGAAAGGAATTAGGGACCCGATCCCCGCACTTGCTGCTGCCGCTGTGATTTAATAAGCCGTATGCTGGGTGTGTGGGTTTGTAAGTTGGGCTGAAGCTGATGGGTTTTAACCCACAGCTGCTAGGCTGACAGCCAGGGAGCAGAGCTCAGCAGGGAACACGGGGGTGCGGTGGGCATGGGGAGCCTGACCCCCAGAAAAGCACAACAGGACAGCAAACATCTTGACTTGGCTGTTGAATAAAGCTGTGTTTGTTAATGGTTTCCTTTCACTAGGGAGTACATTTGCTTGTGTGATTTTACTGTAAATGTTTCTTGCTGTACCACGCTGTGATGTATTTGTAATTTTTATATGCATTTGCATTTGAAATGGTGCAACCAGATCACTTATTTCTTTAAAACACAGAGAGAAAGGAAGGCTAAAGATCTCAAAATCATCAGTTTCACAGACTAAAAGTCTTTCAGCACACAGAAAGACAGATTTAAAAGGTCAGTAAAGGAAGGATAAATTAATTCTTTTCAATTAGTCCTGGCTTAAGGTTGTGTTTAAGGGTGAGGTAAGAGTCCACTGGAGGTCTGCATGGACTGGTGAAGGTCAGGAGCAGCATCAACAGTTCTCTTAGGCTTTTGTAAAGCCTTCACGATCAAACAGTTGACCTAAGCTTTAGATTTCATCAAGCTGTTGCTTTTAATGAATATGGTTTTGCTTATTTATTCATCTATTTATTTTAGTTAAGGCATAGCACAATTTTTTTTGACCCTCTTAAAAAACTATGAAGCTATGTCCCAGTGGCCGGATAGAAATGACAATTTCCTTGGTGCAACCCTATCAAAGGAAATATTGCTCATACAGCATCGCTGTGTTCCCCTGTGCTGTCACAAGCAAAGAGAGGCAGAAAGACGGATACAGATGGATGGATACAGATAGAGACACAGATATGGAGAACTTTCAGGTTGATTTTGTCCTATAAAATTTTGGCCTTCTTGCTGCCAGAACAAAGCAAAAAGTGATTCTTAAACAGACATTAAAGGATAAACAATGGAAAACGGCTTGTTTTCAAATCTTTATATTTTTTCTTCTTTGAAACAGACGGTTCCATTCTCAGGGAGAAGCAAAGTTCAAGCTCTCATTTCCCATTGTACGTTTCTGTGTTAGTGCCTCACAAAATAGCAGTTCATTTCTGGAAATCCTATTATTGTCCACACTCAAGCAGCAACTTTAACAGATACATCTGTTACCTGGCAGCTTCTTCCTACACAACTCCCACCTCGGAGAGTTAAAGCTCGCAGTTTTAAAAGGAAAAGTGAAATAGCCCAATTCTGAGCAATGCACGTTTGTTTTTGGGGGGAGGAAGAGCAACATGCCACTGTCAGTCGCAAGAGCCTCATAAAGTCTAAGGTTCTGATTTGGACAGATATAGAAAACAGAGTGATGCATTATCATTATCTTAGAGATGTTTATTTGGTGTGTGGACACTCAACCAAAGAACTAATGCGATCAGAAAGTTAAAATATATGGGCTGGAAATACAAATTCATTAGATGTACACAAAATGTATGCTGCAGTGGATCTGTCATTTAAATTAGATTTTGACAATTATATGGATAGTCTGGTTGAGATGATATGTGGTTTGCTCACTTTATCTATGCCATGATTTAATTATTGCAAAAGACATGTAGAGTTAGAACCCTGCTGCTCTCCCATGGACCTAAGTTGAAGTGGAGCTGAGCCCATCGTGCATGCTTTGTGTTAGTTACATGAAAGATTTTTGTGTGTGTATATATATATATACACGTGTATATAGTTTTTTCTACATACAAAGAGTCTGTGTTTGCACCCACTGGAATTGATGCAAATCTTTCCACTGACCTCAGCAGGGCTGGGACTCACTCTTTTCCTGCTCATTGCTTTCCAGCCCTGTGAGATGAGATGCTTCTCACGTGGAGACAGTGTGTTTTGCCATTCAGGACCCAAAGGAGACAGCGAAAAGCCAGATCCCCCCCAAGATGCTCCCAGCCAAGTCCAGATGCCTTGATCATGCACATGAGCACAGTCATCCTCCACCTTCCCCATCCTGGGTAGGGAGAAGAAAAGTGTTGGGTCTTCATCCCCTCTGCTCAGAAGGATGTTGGCTTGAGATGCTGTGGTGGTGAGATCAGCTGGACCATTTCAGATTTCTGGAAGCATCCTCAGAGGCTTACAAGGGACATAAATTATAGACTCATACGATGGTTTGGGTCGGAAGAGATCTTTAAAAATCACCTAGGACCTTAAAGCTCACCCAGTTCCAACCCCCTGTCATGGGCAGGGACACCTTCCACTGGAGCAGCTTGCTCCAAGCCCGTGTGTCCAACCTGGCCTTGAGCACTGCCAGGGATGGAACATTCACGGCTTCCTTGGGCAGCCTGTTCCAGTGCCTCAGCACACTAACAGTAAAGAACTTCTTCCTTATATCTAACCTGAATCTTCCCTGTTTCAGTCTGAATCCATCACCCATTGTCCTATCACTACAGCCCTTGCTGAATTCTTCCTGTTTGGCATCCTTGTAGGCCCCTTCAGATACTGGAATCTGCTCTGAGGTCTCCATGCAGCCTTCTCTTCTCCAGGCTGAACAGCCCCAGCTTTCTTCATGTAGGAGGTGCTCTAGCTCCCTTACCATTACTGGTGTCTCATGGTGGAAGCCTGGCCAGCCCTGTGTCTGTATCTCAATACCTGTGTGACTTCTGGATGAAATCTCTGCTCTGCTGCTAAAGGCTGCTGATACCAAGGGTACTTCCTCTCTGCCCAGAGTGCCATCACCCCGCTCTGCCTTGTTCTTTCCTGACATTTGTTAGCAGTATTTATTAATACCATAAACATGGGCATGTGCATAAAAAAGTGCAGCATCAAGCACGATCATTTAGGCAGACAAATGATGGCAAAGTCTCTTCTCCATCTGAACACTGACTACGTATTAAACCCCCCAACTATTAAAATGGAAACATGATTTGATAACTTCTTGCAATTGCAGTAAATGCCACTTCTTACAAATGAACAGTAGCAATCACTTTAATTTCTCAAATAAAATGATTAAATTGCTGTTATTGTGGAATCATTATTTTATTGCTAAAACGTTTTAAAATGTTAATTATTGTGCCCCTTGAAAAGCTTTCATCTTGCCTGACTTTGCTCTTATACAAAAAATGTCTCCTGGTTGTGACTTGTGAATTGAATGAAAATTCATGCTTTCCCTTTTCTCTCTCTCTTTCCCCCTCCCCGTTTTTTTATCACCTGCAACTATTCTCCTTGGCTGTAATATTTATATGAATTTAACTTTAATTTTTCTCTGCTTTCATCTTCTGAATTAGTCGGTATAAAGCAGAGATCACTCCTTCTCTGCTGCTTTCCTGTTTATTTGCTTTAACAATAGATTCATTAACTAGATTTTGGTGCTCAAGCCATGCGGACACATCCATTTCAAAGGAGGCTTTAATGGCATTTCATATTTTTCTACATTAAGGAAGATTAAAGTATATTACAATACCCTTTACTGCTCTATTTTCTTCATTTTAGAAGTGGTCAGTTTTTAAATTTTTTTTCCCCTTTCTTTCATCTGCAGTGTTCAATAAATTGTCCAGGCCTTTCAGATGATAGTTCCAGCAAATTGAGTTCCATATTACAACTCTGAACCATTGTTTAGCCCATCATCAGTCAGATAAAGCACTCCTATTCACACAGGACATCAAAAGAACAAATATATGTTCAAAGTGGCTAAAAAGATTACTGTGACTTGGATATATCATTTTGTTAATTGTTAGTGATTATTCTACTAGTTTAGAGGTGGTGAATTTGCTGACTCTGAGCTCGTGCTTGTGATGTAATCAGAGTGTAAGATATAGATATTCACAGCTGGAAATTACACCATTCAAAAAGGGTCAGGTCTATCATCTTCTAATAGCTGAAGGTGGGCTAATAGCAACATTTTAATGAGAAGAAAGATGCAGACTGATATCTTCATTCCACATGCACAGTCAGCCGTGGTGGGGATCTGGTAAATCAGATCGTGGTGGGGATCTGGTATATCAGATCACAGTGGGTGCAGACCCAAATTCAGCCTTGGTGTGATTTGAGATTGGTTGGGTTGTACCTGGGAGGAATATGCCCTGGTATGAATAGAGGCTGTTTGCTAGGTGAGAATGGCAAAAGTTAACGCATTTGGGTCCTGATCCCCAAAGACTGATTCACATGTGTTTAATGTTTTATACTCTGACCAATCCTTCAGAAACTGCTGGCTTTACTTTGGTGACTCCCAACACCATGGTATAACGGTACCACTCAGACCTAATATGTTTGTCCTCACAGCTTCAGATGCAATGAGGAGGTATCATCTTAAAAGTGGGAGACAGAGATATAAAACCTCCAAGGTACTGAGGTGCCCAGCTCTCAGTAGCTGGAGGGAAATGACCGAGCATCTGCCTCCAAGGTAAGGTCACAGAGAAGGTTGCAGAGAATGGAAAGGGAATCATCCCATCTGAGTTACTAGCTCCCAGGCACTCGTGCTTCCTTTGCAACCACTGACATGTGAGTACCTCAATCAAAACATGCATATTTGCAGGGTATAGAGTGGACATATGTACATATTTGCAGGGTACAGACTGGACATATGTACATCTTTGCAGGCTCCTGCTCTTCAAAGGTAATATCAGAAATCTTGGAAGCGCATGAAGTTTAGCATGAAATCTTGAACAGACACAATTGCAGGCTGCAGTTCTTGTCTCGTGTATTTTACCTTGCATCAGGTGAAATGGAAAGGCAACACTAAGGATGCCTGATCACATGTGAGGCTACCAGCTGGAAGACAGATTTTACAACAGAACAATCACAGGGTGTAGGTTTTAGGCAATAAGCAGGTAGCCTCGTTCTCTCAAAAGAAAAAAGAAAATAATGGAAAACTGTAACATTCATTTGGAGGCCTCAAAGGCATAAAAAACCCAATTCCAACTGTTATAGGTCCCTGCAGGAGTCTACAAAGGAACTAAGCTTTTTAAGTAAGAAAACTAGATTTTGGCCCAGAGGGCCCTGTCATTGCTGCTTAATAGATGAAACTCTTTTGATACAAATATGCTGTTTACTTCTCAGCTTCAGCTTTCATAAAATATAACCTTTTTATGATTTACGACCCCAGAAAAAGTGCAGGATGGATTTTTAGCTCTGAATTGGTTGAATGTCAACAAGAAAAATATAGATAACATATAGAAATAGCAGGGTGTTAATGCCACACAAAATGATGAAATTATTTTTGTTTAGAAAAGTTAAGTTTGTTCTTAAAGTTCTTTGTGAGTGAAACTGAGGAAAGGGTTTGCTGGTAAAGCCATGGGAAGCTTTGCATAACACTTCCTTTTTTTGCTTTAAGACAGCATTGTTCTGCCTAGAAATTGTAAAACTGGTGACACAGAATCCAGCTGTGACTTCTGGGAGGGACAGATGTGAAATGTGGCTGGTAACCCTTCAGGTATTGACCAAAACTCACCCAAGTTTAATCCAAGTAAGCACTTCAGATTCAGTGCTTTAATGACAAATTCAAGTTTAAAGACTTGTTCCAAAACTGAAGTCGTATAAAGACTCATTACTTGTAGAGACTATTAGAATCAAACCAAGTTTATCAGAAGTTACATCATCTAGCTTCCTTCTTTATTTGACCAAGGTATTGTTTTTTCCCTCTTGACAACCATATTGCCTATAGACAAGTTATAATATATAGAGATGCTTTAACATATTGGTCAGTGACTAAAAAGAAGCACAAATAAAATGTTGGTGCTGTGAAATGAAAATGAAGGTGTCAGAGCTTTGAAGACTGAAATAAAAATATTGAGATGAGGGAATAATTGTAGCTGAGAGTATTGCACATGTTTTCCTTTCTATGGTTTTCCACTTCGAATTATCTTTTTTGCAGCTTCTTTGCTTAACATTAGTTGTTTTCCAGGTGGCTTTTCTCATGCTGTTTGTGAACCTGCTGAACAACAATGAAGGAAAGTTGATTTTTCTGGATGCTTGGGGAATAGCCTGATCCCAGACAAATTGCCCAGGAAGTCTCTGAAATGACTTAGCCTGCCACAGAGGCAAGGTTGTAAAAATTGAGAAGGTTTTCACTTTTGACTCTTCCAACTATTGCAGAAAGAGACATTTGGTGGGGTATGGCCTCTGAAAACTGTCACTGAGCAAACTAAAGTAACAAAGCTATCCATCTGTGAGCCCCCCCACATCCAGCTTTCCTGCCCTGCTCTGTCACAGGGTATCAATCAGCTGGGGTATATGTATGGTGTGTTCAGCAGTAGATATGCCGGGAGGGTCAGGCGGCTGACGCTCAGCAGCTGCGGGGCTTTTACAGAGAACACACACTAGTATTGGTGCTGGAATACACAGTACCCCACTGATCTGAATGCTCTCTCCTTAGGTATTACAGGAGAGACAAAAGGAAACTAAAATGAAGAGAAAGGCATGGGAGAAGCAAGGCTGCTGTTATTTTATCCCACCTGGTTACTGACACATCTCTGGAGCCTTTCCATGAGGTCTGAGGATGAAAAAACAGCCTAGTTCACTGATTCCTTCATGCAGGAATGGCCTGAGGGACTGGGTAGGTATCTGCTATAGCCAGGCCAACGCTATCTATGACAAGACTTTTCTGACTGAGACTTGTAGGTGCCCATGGGACATCTGGGATCCTGTCCTGGAACAGGGAGCCAAGCAAGAGCCCTGTAATGCCAAACTCCAAGTTATGAGGCCTTGACCTTCCTATGGTTAGTTGAAATAAGCAGGATGATTTGACTCCTCTCCTAAAAGACACGGTCTCTTTTGGATACCACTCACCTATGCATAAAGCCAGGGAGCTGTCACTGGCCATGCTTTGCCAGGCTTTCAAATAGCAGTAGCCAGTCAATTTCCAGAAGCTTGTCAGTATGGCACAATTTATAGTGCATTTTCTCACAAGCTCCTCAAGGCATCTTACATAGCTCGGCCATGATTTTCAATTAAAAATATGAATATTGTCCTTAAGGCAGATAATAGCTGTAGAACACTTTGTCTTTGCATAGCTGCAGAAGTGTTTCCTTTAAAGCCTTGGTGAAGCCAAATCTAAAAGCTATTAATTCTGCAGATAGCCTCAGCATAACTCCATGAGCACTGTTAGTGGGACAGGAGAGGTCCCAGTCATGGTCCTTGTTTCTATACAGCGTATCTATGGTTAGAATCTAATCCAGTCCTCCCCTTTAGCTGGTGATGGCTGCTGTGGATTAGGTCCTTGGTTTCCCAGGCCAAAGGGGCTGAGCAAGGTGGTGGTGAAAGATGTCTAGCTGTTGGCTGTTCTTCCTTGCTTGCCACAGGGAGCAGTCCCCGTGTGTCATATTGTCAGCTTCTTGGGTACAAGCTAAAGCCAGCACAATCTAAAGCCTTTAGGCTGTGTCTATGTTTTGCAGTACATATTTTGAACTGTGAAAAAAGCAAACAAAAATACATCCTTAAAATACACTCCTGGAATAAACACATGAAGAGATGCCGTTAATTGCATATGGGCAACTTGAAACCTTAGGGCTATTTTTCCTCTCTATTGACTTCTGAAAAGCCTGCTATTGAGGAAGGTTTTAAGCACATGGTTGAAGTTTAGTGCATAGTTTAAGTGGTTACCTGAATGCCTCTGTTCATTTTTCCATTAGTCAATCAGTCAATATCTGCACAGAGCTTTGAAAAATGTCGTGAAGGAGGAGGAGTGAGACAGAAAAAGGTGGCCATCAGCGACATTTCAGTTACTTGGGAAGCAGACAAGGCAAACCTTTAACTGAGGAGATCTCCAAAAGCACCAAAACAAAGGAATGCTGCAGAATCAAACTTGCTTTGAAACTTACTGTGCAGACTTGCTGGAAGCAGAGTTTAGAGGATCCCCAAATGTGTCAGGCTGGTGCCTGCTTGGTCAACTCAAGAAAATAACCCTAGAAGTGGTCTACACGGGGCAATGACCAGTCTGGGTCAATCTGAGGTATTATACATGTTTTATGTACATACTCAGGCTGCCCTTTGACTTCCCACTGCTTAAGTCAACAGTCTAACCATTATCACTATTAAAACACAGCCTCAGGAAGATTTTTGTTTATATTATTTTCAATAACATGCATCATTGCAGAACTGGATCCTTTGTTCAATTTCTGTCAATCTTTAGACCTTAAAATGACTTCATCCTCAGCTCAGAAGACTCCATGACCTCCAGTGAGTTTGGCTGTGGAAAACACCACTGGGAGGTCAACACCTGCCTTTGAAGGTAGCCTGGAGCCCTCAGAGTTTGTCTGGTCCATGAAGGAGCTAGAAAAGGAGACGTTAGACAGCTATCTGGGGAACAAGGCTGTTACAGTATTTCTGCAGCTCTTGAGTTAAAGTATAGGTCTGCATTTAGGTCTTGGAGATGAGAAGTGCAGAAAGCTTCAGCTAAAACTAGCTTCAAAACATTAGATACTCTTTAATCTTTCCACTGCAGCTGTTTCTCATAGACCGGTCTCTTCCTTGAGTGGATATATTAGTGAAAATAAATAAGTATAAGTAATCTATTCCTTCTCACTGAAAAGGTGTTGGTAACAATTAATGTATTTCTTTATGTTTAAATCAAACAGTCCATCTGATTTGCTTTCATGCCTTTGGTAAATGTACAGACATATTCATGCGACATTATAGTCAGTGGCAATATGTAGGAAATCAGATTCAATTCAACCTGGAGAAGGCCTACACCGTGAACTCTATAAGCATTATATTTTTGTAGGTATCAGCCTTAGAGCTGTGCAAACAAGCAGGAATTCAGCAGCAGAGTGGTTTATACCTGCATGGGTAAGAGAAGGAAAGCAAATGTTACCAGGGCAGTTCTGCTCCTGGTCCCAGCCTTCCTCAGTCAACTCACTTCTGTGTCTTTCTTCCAAACCGACTGAGGGTCTTTTTGAGGTTGTTTGGGAACTATTTTTGGGGATTAGTGTTTTAAGAACACGTGGTTTACTCAAAGTCATACATATGAAAACGCAGTAAGTGGCCATTGCAAGATTTTATCAGTGGATGTGCTATAATAAAATTCAGGTTTGGAAGCCATTCTCAGTATATATGGATATATTCAATTCTTCCACACGTTACTGACAGAGAGCAGATTTAACTGGCATGCATAGTCCTGTAGCCTGAATGGAATCAGATGATGTAAGAGTGACCCTCCTTGGGATCTACATGGAAGAGTTGCAGTAAAAGTTACCACCTTTCATGTCATTAGGAACTTGTCCATAATCATTTGAACCAACCTTTCCCAAAGTGCCCCCATTGTCAGAATAGCCAAATGCTGTGTTGGGTGCTAATGTTTATGCCAAAATGGTATTTCACCTTCCCTTTAGTCCTTTATTTGTTCTTTTCTGGCTTATAGCAATTTTCTCTCAGTTATTTCAAGGTTGCTTTCTATAGGGAAAAATCTCTGCTTAATCAGAGAGCAGCTAAAACCTTATATCTAAATGCTAAATGCCAAATGGCAAATCTGGTGGTGTGATTCATTGGTACTAGGAGTATTCATTTTACTTGGAGAACTCATTTAGCTGAAGGCACTGTGCTTATGTCCTGCCCGATGGCCTTTGGATAAAGTGAATTTACTTTACTTGTCTACTTTGAAGACTAGAAATTTGGTCGTGTTTCATTTTCAGGCAGAAAAGCAAAGAACTGTTCAGATATTCTCTTGAAGCTGTCCTGAAAAGTGGCTCATAATGACAGCATCATAAAGGTCATGTGCTATTTTCTTTCCATAAATCTGGCCGTGGAAACATTACAGGTTTTCCTGGTCCTTATCCTCTCTCTTGCTGCTATGAGTGTGTCAGGTTGGTTTAGGCTCCTGTGAAATCCTAAATGTTGGAAATAAAATGCAGAGCACAAACGAGTGCTGCTGCACCTCCTTGTTTAGAGATTGGGACTGGGAATATCAGCTGGCAGGAAAGAAGGCTCATTGCAAAATGGGCACCCAGAGAATAACCTCAGAGATCATTGGAAAGGGTTCCTTCACTGCTAAAAATGTAAAGGATGACAAACCCCCTTTATAGCATCAACTATAACAAGGAAAATAAGATGGACATAAAATTAGGTCTAACTGGAATAAACTGGAAATTGTTGGAGTTTGTGATCTATTAAATCCCCATAAACTAGGAAATCTGATAACCAGTTTCTGTGGAGGTACTAGAATAACCACAAAAGTGGGTCTAAAAAACAGTCATGAAAGAAAAGACATTAATAACAGGGCTGCCATTTTCATCTTGTGTCTGTAGATCACACACTACTCTGCAGCCATTTGATATGGGTTTCTTTGACTGTAGCAAGCGCAAAAGGAGGTCTGTATGTTGAACCAGCATACAGATGCTGAAATCCTGACTTCAGGCACAAGGCATGTTTTATCTAAGTCTACCTGAACTGCTGGCTGGGCTCAGGTACCAGAGGAAGCTGTGAACGGGCACAGCCATATGGCTTCTGGATCAACTTGAGGTAAGCGCAGGAGCCCATCTTTGGTTTTTCTTGGACTACCTATTTTCTTTGAGAAATGGAAGGGAAATAAACTAATGGGTTTGAAAACATTGCTCTTAATATCTGTCAAAAGTCCATATAAAATAAATTGAGCTCCTTGTTCTGGAATAATGTGTCCTTTTTTTTCCCTAGCTTGGAGCTATGTTTTTTTAATAAGAAGAGCTGGTGTATACAAGGGAGTGAGCATGGAACAAGGGTGGGGTTTCAGTTTCAAGCATGGTAATGATTCCTCAGTAACTCCCAGTTTAGATATTTTAACACTGCACTTGAAGTGTCTTTGTGCAGCTTAGCATCATACACTTCCCAAGTGAGCTTGAGGAGCTATTGGAGCGAGGGCATCCATAGAGTGGGAGGAGAGAGCCCTGGAGAATTAGCTGTTCTGCAAGAGCTGCTTGGGATTATTTCTCCAGACAGACAATTTCTAAATCTGTTTTTTCCTGAGTGTTGAGACTACATTTGTGGCTGGTTGTGTATATGTGAGTGAGTGTGAGTTAATGGCTTTTGGCAGGCAGACAAGCACCATTTATCCCAGGCACAAACCTGGCCAGAAGCTAGGGTTTCTTCACATATGTCAGTTCATCGCCACCACTCTCAAGTCTGCCAGATTTATAAACATTGGTCAGAGATGGAACAGGATCATTAATTAAAGGTAATAACTGTGATTGATCCTATAAAATACAGCATATGTTTGCATTTTTAGGACTGTATGCCTTTTTTTTCAAGCTGTGGCCTGGTTACAAGTGAATTTGGCTCAGTGTCCAGTTTATTCAATTCCTTCTGTGATCCAAGTCAGCATCCATGCTATCCATGTGAACTTAGTTAGTGCTAACGAACTAAATTAAGCTGGAATCTTAATTTAAGGAACCATGATATTCAGTGTGATATGTTTTTATAAGTAAGCATGAATGGAGACCAAGGCTTTGTTTTGGAGAAGATGTCATATCCTTCGTCTCCTGTTTGTTTTCCTGTTTTTCTGGGGTCTAAGTGTCATGAGTTCATGGTTTTGATATACCTGAATTCTCTGATTCTCTGATCCTTTTCTTATACAATTATTTATACCTGACGGTGCATAAGTCTGTAAAAGATAACATTTTTGACCTGATAGGGGGATATCTATAATTCCTATAGAGCTCTCTGTAAAGAAACCTTTACTGATATAAGGGCAGTACCTAAATTCCTGGGGGAAAAAAGAATGATGTGTTACAATCATCCCAAGGGAATCACACTTATTTAATACCAACAGTGAATTTGGACATTTTTTTTCTTTCATGGCTGTTTTTGAGCCAAAGCAAACATCCCAAAATATTTACTCATGGAACACATCCAGGCGAACTGCACAATCTATCTGAGGGTTTTGCTTGCTTTTGCTTTATGTTCTTGAGGATCAGTTACATCACCAGGTCAAAGGACAGGCTTTGCTGGTGTTGTAGGTATTGTTAAACTCTGCGTCAACATCAATGTGAACTACACATTTGCAACACAGCCAAAAATGTCTGGTTATTTTTTGTTTTAAATGTTTCCCCATGTTTGTAAAAATTAAACAATCCTTTAATATGAACTCATTGTTAAAGCTTTCTTAATGAAATAGGCATGTATCACCCATGTTTCATGTCTACAGGTTCATTCCTGAGACAGAAATAACAGAAAGTCTAACTAATAGACTCTTCTGTTGATGTATTTGTTGGCTTGAGGAACACAAGGCAAGGTCAGCCTTGGCTAGATCCTCCGCACAATTACCATGGTTCCTATCACTAATTGGCATTTCAGCAAACAGAACAGGGATAGATTTACTCCACTCCAAAACTAGAAGCAGCATCTGAAATTGGAGCACACTGGTATCCTTTCAAGTGCCAGCATATCCTGCTTATCATGGCAAACCAGCTCAAAACCAAGTTTCTGCTTTGCCAATTTGTCCGTGGCTCTCACTCTCACAGCACAATGGGGCAATAACAAATGAGATTAAAGCAGTCAACGGTTTACAAATTTCTCCCATTCCTTTGCAGCAACATCCTGCAATTCTTCCATTTATTTAAGGCAATTCCACAGCTCCCTTATAGAGTCACTGGCACTGCTGTTATAGCAAAATTGACAAGTAACTTACCCTTGGGATTTCCCATTCTCTTCTGCTGTTATTTCCTGTTGGACTGAGACCTACAATCACTTGCACATGTGAATGGCAAGCATCTTGCATGTATTTACTCTTGAAAGCATTTGCAGGTTGAGGTTTTTAGAGTAACTGCAGCTCAGACAGGATTTTTGTTCTCTTTGCAGGAAAGTGCTTAATTGTGGACCTGAATCTAGGCCTTGCGGTAGAAACAATATATATATATAAAGGAAATGCTGAGAAGAGTAATAAAGAGCAATCTTCCTGTGAGTAAATAAAAATTACTAAAGGAAACAATAATCAATACATTTTACAGTTCAAGAGTTCAGCACATGCTGTTTCAGTACAGTACAATGGATAGGCGGCACCCGTGGATTATGAATTCCCACGTTTATGGGGAAACAGAAGTAAATAACTGAAACAAGAGTCATGTTGCACGAATGTAAAACCAAGCTGGACTTAATGGTGTGCTATATTTAAAAGAGTGATGTGGTCCAAGGAGTGTTCACTTTATCTTTTCCTTCAAGCTTGGCTGCCTGCAACCTGCCAGGACCAGCTAATTCAAAAGAAAACATTTTTCTCTATTTCAATCACCAGTAAAATACAATATGCATTGCACTTTGTTGCCCTGAACCCCAGAGCCTGACATTGCCAAACAGCAGTGTGCTATGGATGTACATAAACAGTGCTTCTCATTCGAGTTGGGAGAACTATTATGTGGACCAAATATAGCGGAAGGATAGGGCAACGCAGTGATGCCATATACTCTACAATAGGTTTTTTTGGAGAGAACAGACCTTGCCACCTTGCAAAACCTTTTAACTTTATGAGTCAGATGCAGAAACACTGTCAGAAGCCTGGTCTTATAGCATCTTTTCAAAATCGCATGTTGCACATGCTTCGTCACTTCCTCTTCTGACTTGCTTTTCCCTCTTTCCCTGCTTCTTATGCTGCTGCTGCAGCAATCATCAGTCAGGGAATGATCTCCAGCTTTGACCCTTTCATCTCTCTATTGGTACAAGAAAAGTTTTTAACAGGTCCATCAGTGATTCCTCTAAGCGAGAAGGATCTTCCAGAGGATTTGAAGTGATATAATTGGCTTCCAGTCTTCCCTGCCATGAGCGTGTTGGGCAGGCAATACATGAAGGGTTTACTCATCCCCTGAAGGAAAACAAGGCTGAATGGACCTGATGTCACCTGAGAAGCAAGAGATGCAGGTGTTGGGTTGCCGTGATGTTTCAGCATGATAAGGAGCAAACATTCAACAGCATTTGAGCAACGTTTGAAGAGAAGGCTCTTGGAGCTTATAGAGAGGGAATTTTCACAAGGGCATGTAGTGAAAGGACAAGGTAGAACGGCTTTAAACTGATAGAGGGGAGACTGAGATGAGCTCTTAGGCAGAAGCTCTTCCCTGTGAGGGTGCTGAGGCGCTGGCACAGGGTGCCCAGAGAAGCTGTGGCTGCCCCATCCCTGGCAGTGCTCAAGGCCAGGTTGGACACAGGGGCTTGGAGCAAGCTGCTCCAGTGGAAGGGGTCCCTGCCTGTGGCAGGAGTTGGAATGGGATGACTTTAAGGTCTCTTCCAACACAAACCAGTCCATGATACTATGATTTTTGTCTGAAAAGGCTGGTCAGGAAGCATGTTTTTTTATAAAAATCTCATTAACACAGGGTTGCAGGCACCTTGCAAGAGAAAAGGTTTGGTTAAAATGTTCCTGATATCTGGGACAGATCCACTTTGCTCCAGCTGATGGTCTTGTTCCGAACTGAGGAGTCTCATGCATAACGTGGATTTTGATTTGATGATACATGTCCCATTTTCCAGGTTAGCATGTGTTTTATCCAGTAAAAGCTATATCTTTTCACACATTAAAGGTCTAGGCTTTTACATCATGTCTAATGCAATCCAGGACATTATATATGAAAAAAATTCTGACATAAATGTACTTTCTAAACCCTATATTAAAAAAAGGTATAATTGAGAAAAATAGTTCTTGCAATGTCGCATTAAAAATGAGCAATTTTGAATAAAAACCACAAAAAGGATTAATTTTGAGTGCTCGGCATTGTCAGACAAATACCATTCCTATAATCTTCACCAAAATCAATCTTATACAGATAGTAACAGTTGTGCCCTTGTTCTAATATAGTAGAGCCATTTTGTTAATTCCCCTGTATTTTGCGAGGTGCATGGAAAATACATTTTATGAGCAGGTGCTCTCTTACTTCATATATGAAGTATTAAATTTGATACCACTTTCCTTTAATAAGACCAGATAATGGCCAGAAAATCTGAATCTATTATCACAAGGAAGAAAGTAACAAGGACAGAAAACGAAACAAATGTAATTTTTCCTTATTACAACATTCACATTTCAAACTTGTGGAGTGTCTGTGCTTTACTTTGTAATAACTCCTGTGACTGCATAATTCTAGCATAGATATTGTTTAGGAAAAAATCACTGATAGCCTATTCAGGGCTGTGTCTTTGTGTTCTCATGGTAGCCCATTTCTTTCGGTAGGTTGAGTTGAACAACTACCCAGCAGGTGAAAAAAGTGTTCTGCTACTAACATATTGCAATATTACATTAAATGGTTACCAAATAATCCTATATAGTAATGAGAAAGGAATGTGTTTCTACCTGCTGGCAGATATCTTTACAAAGTGCAAGGTAACAGTATTGTGTGGATATAGAATGATGCTCGCAATGAAACTATGTGCATTTTCTCTCGTTCCCCCTTTCCCCCAGCAGCTGTAATACGCTGTGAAAATCAGCCAGCAGAACTAACGCAAATGACATAGTAAACATGCAGGCAATGATTTTGCTTTTTCCAGTGCATACAATATTAGCCATTAGCCTGCAAGCAATGATGTTGCATTCATATTTAGGGTAATTTTCACACTAATATGGTATATGCAAGCCAGATCTCTCACCAGAATGAAAGTGGTTTAATGGCTGAGTTTAGGCAAAGGACAGAACTCTGATATTTATAAGCAGGTTTTGCTTTCAGGAGCGACTGGAATTTGTGTTCTATAATTTTGTAGTGGGAAAATAGTAAAGCTTCTTCATCTGCAAGATGAAAGTTATATAAAGATAAATTAATGTGGAGGATGTCTTGTGCATAAAATTTACTGCTAAATACCAACAGTTATAAATATATATGTTTATAAACACCAATGTAAATACCAATATCTCCCTTTGTGTGAGAGATGCTATTTGGTAAAGTCTTTAATTTTAAATTCCCAAGAATAGATCAATAAAAAAGTTAATGCAAGTGATAACAGGTATGGTGTTCTGCTGCGATGCGTTAAGATTTGTGCCAGGGTCTACAGTCCCCTACACAATCCTTCTGTGCTCTTTATTTCTCAATGCAGGCCCAGTGCTTGGCAAGGTTGTTTGAGATGAGACCAGATTCTGGCTCCCATACCCAGATAAGCCCTCTACATCCATTTAGCCATCTAATCCAAACATTCAAAACTGGTGTCTTTCCATAGCTTGTGAAGAACCAAATCAAGTCTGAAATATAGGCAACAAATGAAACCAAAGAGGAAAAAAAATCACCCCTTTGCTGAGAACTGCAACATAAAGTTTTACCCATTAGGAAATTTGGGCTGACTTATTACCTCTCAAAAACCCAGCACTGGTAATGGAAATCCTGACAGAGCCTTAACTACAGCTGTGTGAGTGGCACAGCTATAATTAACTCTGCCTTCAGACGCCTTCCATTAATATTTTAAGGATTTTTTAATTAAAATAATTGTATTAGTTTATGAAAAATACTCTCTGCCCTCAAGTTGTTTAATACAGAAAATATTCCAAACACATGTGCTTTCCCTCCCCCTCATTTTGCTTTCTAATTCCCGTCTGCACAACAGTTTTCCTTTATTTTCTTCCATTGCTAGATCCCCATAGCTTCTCCTCAGACTGTCAAACACAAAAGTTTTCCCCATTTATTTTGTGTCTTTTTAAGTTTTGGAAGCCCTGTAGGGGAAGCCCACATTTATGTTTTCTGAGTCCTTCTGCCCCTTGCTCAGAAGCTCAGCCTGTTATTGTATGTCAGGATTTTCTCAGCCACTCGCTCTTTTCTCCCTCCAGCAGTACGTGTCAGTTCTGCTCTGGGCAGAAAGAATATCTTGGTTTTGCTCATAAAGCTTGGAGAACCTTCCTCCATGAGAGCTTTTTTCCTTCTCATTTCACTTGGTAGAGGCATCGTCGTTGGGTTTGTGGCACAGTAGTGAGGTGGCATTGCCAGGGTTTGTCTTGGACGCCCTCAAGCCTTGGATACAAACTCTATTCTCTTTAGTTCTCCTTGGCAAGGTCTAAAGCTCATATGCCCTCATAGAGAAATATATTTACTGATAACAACCACACAAAGATATTGCTTGTGTTCTAAATATTAGTGGTTATTTCTTACGTATCAACCTATGAAAACCACTACTTTTAGCTTGACATTTTCCATTTTTACTAATTCATGACTGGAACTCAGAGTATGCCTTTAATATTTCACTTTTAAACAAGACCTTATTGATCATCCTTGGTGCAGATGGAACAAGGAGAAAATTATCTATGAGAAGTGATATTTTGTTTTGGAAGAAAAGGTTCATGAGGCCAGAGTCTCCAGAAAACTCGGTATTCGACTTTTCAGTATATCACTAAAATGGTGCTAAAACAACATTACACTGCTGACATGTAGGTGGGCAAGTGAAATGGTCACAGGCACATAATAAATTGCACCAGTGTATAATAAATCTATTTCTCATATGCCTACAACCTGTACAGCTTCTCAGACAGATAATACTTGAGAGACTACACTTTCTGATACATAAAACTGTACACAAGAAAAACCCGATGCAAATAATTTAAGCAACCACTACAATCTGATATAAAGCAGAGCCTGCATCCAAAACAAATGAGACCCCACACAGACGCTTCTATTGACTTATACTTGAATTAATTTCATCTTTATTTTATTTCAACTCTACCTTAAATTTTTTTTTCCTGTATTCCTCTGTCCGGAATATGACATAGGTAACTTTTGAGCAGGCTGATCATTTGAATAATCAGCCATTTAGTGACATGTCTAGTCCTGTTTAATGACTGAATCTGTAAAAGTATGACCTCAAGCACTGGTTAACTTTAAAATAGCTGTGCCCACTGCATGACATAGCCAACAGGAAGCCATTAGAGCTCCAGCAATTACCATTTACATCCATCGACGAAGTCCCTATTTTATTTTAATCTGCTTAAGTACATTTTCTGCACGAGGTTAAAATATAAATCCCTTCTCCTGAACAAGACTGGTTTTCTGGCTGACTTGAGAGCACAATTTACAACTGATTTAATTTGTTCTTCACAAACATTCCTAATGACATTACCCTGGTGCATATACTGACTGCCTCCTCTTATTCCATTAACTCCCAAATCGGGTTTAAAGACCATATTGATGCTAGATGTTATTATGGGTGATTATCAAAACAACAGACAATGGGGCAAAGTGTTTACTAACTGGTTTATATATAATTTCTGTAATAACTACAACAGATGGTAATGCTACAAACAATAAATCAAGCTTTTCACTGCTGAAATAAATTGGCAGCCTGCAGTACAGAAATGCTGTATGTAACTATATACAGATGCTTCAGTCATCAACTGTATTGTTCATCTTATTAGAAAATGGGTCTGTTACTGCTATTACAGGAAATCTTTCCATTTGCAATTACAAATGTATATTTTCAATTAAAATTGTTTTTAACTGCCAAACTGGTTTAAGTATACTTTAACCTTTAATTACAAATAGAGTTATCACGTACTGCCAAACTGGTTTGAGGCATTTATGTCTGTGGAAGTTCCTCCTCAAATTGGGTTTCCACTCCATAAATATATTTCTGCCCTTCAAGAATCCTCTGGCCAAAAGGCATTTGCAGTAACTTTAGGAAGTTAATTCAATAGTAGCTGTGTAAAAGGATGCTTTATTCGACAGTGCTTAAAACAGTATCAAACCTGCAATTAATTCCATTCACTTTTGTTCGTAGTAATTTACGAAAACATTTGTCTCCCTGCAGTGCCTTCTCTCCAGATGCTTTGTGGGGGGCTGATTCCATGTCTTCATGCTCATGTCACCATCTCCTGATGTTTCAGAGATACCCCACAGATGCTCTGCCAGTGACTTGGGGATGGAAGTTGGTCCTCAAGTTGGCAGAAAACAGTGACAAGCTGCAGGCATCTGCAGTAGTCTGGTATGACCAGCAGGGATGTTGGCCCACTCCGAAATGAGAATTTTATTACAAATGAGGACTTTAGGACAAAGCCAAGAACGGGCAGGGGTTTTTGTGTCTTTCCCTGGTTTATGACTCTGTCGAATTGTTCTTTGCATAATGGTAGGGACATGAAAGGAAGGTGGAAATAGTGAACACTTCATGTTTTCACAAGCAGGCTTGCAACTGTGAACTGACTGAGACTTCTACCCTCCAGGTGCCTAATTTACACTGATTTTTAGTTTGACTTTGATACTATTCACTTCTAACAGAGTGATTTAAATTACTCTATGTACCTCCCTACATATTTAGCAATTTACTTCTCATTACAAACATAGCTGTTGCCCTGTATTTATCACTCAGAAAGATCTGGATTCTGCTCCCTGATCTCCGGTGTGTCCTTGTGCAATGATATCCAAACATCCCAGCTTTGTACATACACCTAGAGCCCTCACAGGCTACATGATCCTTTAAGAAGCTTGGACTTGAGAGTTATAGAAAAGTGATACATCTCAAAGAAACCCGAGGTCTCGTGTCACAGGGAGATGAAAAAGGTAAAAAACCCAAACCCAAAGCACGTCTGTATTATTGAGCATCACGTTAAGAGATAAGACGCACAAGACAGAATAAAATATTTGTCAGAATATCAAAATGAATTGTAATGAATCATTCATGAATAATCTGTGAACTAAAACATGTTCCTTTTTTCCCTAAATAAGCACATAATTTCAACGAGTGAATTAATCTAGGACAGTCATGACTGCTTTTTGAGCAATTTAATAAAAAGAAGATAATTGACATTTGAATTAACTTTTCAGGAGTAGTAAGAATAATATATTAGCTCTTCTACACATTTTTTGGCCTACCTGTGATCTTACTATCACTAACTGTGTTTTGGTGTAGCTGTTGGCCTCAAAAGACATCTGCATAAAAGAGGTAAAAATGCCACTTTACTGGTTGATCTTTTTGTAAGTGTGAAGGAAGAGTTTTATTCCTAATTCTGATAGGGCAAGATAGAAGTGAAATGAACTGCCCCAGATTCCATTTGGTTGCTGACAGGTAGTGAATCTATGAAATTGATGTGCCTGTAAAGAAATGTCTTTGATAGCTTCAGCTTTTAAGATTGCTTTAGGAGGAACCCAAACACATCCTGGCGTCACCCTTGGACTGCCAGGACTGGTGGTGATGCCTGCTGCCACTGACTGCAATTGCAGGAAAACATCAGATGGGGTGGCTTGTCTTCTGCATGTGGAGTAGGTGTTTGTTCTAGACCTGAAACACTCACAGGTCTTGGAGGGTCTCCAAGAGACAGGAGCCTGGCAGTGAACTTTATGGGGCATCACATTGTATAGGAATATAGGAATCACCTTGTATAGAGGAATAAAAGGCATTATGGGCCACCACACTGTCTACTCACACCAGCTCATGGCTGAGGGCAGCATGAATCTGTATATGTCTTTCTGCTGCCCCTGCCACAAGCTCAGGAAACACAATTGTTTGCCCTGACTTCATTTCTTGCCCCTTTACTAAGAAGTAACCTAGTGCCTGGACAGTCACCTAGTTGCCAGAGGTTGCTGCTCTATGAAGAGGGTTTCTTGTGTCACAGCAATCTGCAGGATAACTCCCAGTGGAGGACAAGGACATCCAATGGAGAGCACAAACCCCTTCCTCTTCTATCAGCTATATGTATGTATGCACAATGCTCCGTGAACGCAAGAGATGCAAATTATATCTGTTGTATATCATAAAGATAAAAAAAAAATGCATTCCCGGCATTATAAAGATCTTTAATTAGAATCCTGCAAAGGTGCAATCTGATTATTTGCTAATTGCCTTTCCATATTTTTTCAAGGCCTCACAAAGCATCAGGGATACTAAAGAGCAAACAGTGCTTTAAGGCCACAGTACAATGTGACAACAGTGATAGATATGCTAATTTCTTCATTCACTCCACTTCACTTCTTTTATTCTTTCCAATTAAAGCAAATGCTACTGAAACTGTAATTAAGCTAGTGCCGTAGCCCTGATTGCCTGCTGTTTTAATGAAACCCTATTGATTTTTCTTTTATTTCTAATGGCCACACATTGCGTTCAATGGTCAAACACATGGATGTTACAATGCGCGGCCCAACTTAATTTTTGTTCCCTAAAAGGGTGGCCTTATCAGAAAGAATATCAAAAGAACTATTTGTGTGAGGTCTTTATAGTTTTTCCTCTGTCTGCCTTAAGAGACGCACTTGGAGCAAACGTATTACCATTAAAAAGAAATGAGTTACATTTTGGAGAGAACAAAAATTACTATTAGTCTCCTGTAGTTGCCGTAAGTTGCACACACATTTGGCATATTCTTGATTCCCTGCATAATTTTAAGTTTTATTATTTTTTATTAAAAATATCTATCTGGAAGAGAACTTGGGGAACATTATATTCTCTCTGCTAGATATTATAAATCACGCCAGCAATTTAAGGTATAACAGAATATGGGTGCTTTCGGATTTGTTGATAATGTTATGTAAGAATTCATTTTCACTGGTAAATTTCCCTGAATTATTTTCTGGTTTGTCTGGAAGTAGTGAGAAAGATAAGGAAAAGAAAAAACTCTCTTAAAATCCCATAAAGCACATCATATACCTATAAGTTTATTATTCACCTATTAGATTGTTCAGCTAGGGAACTAGCTATTTAACGTGGTGTAGCTTTTCCCTGGCTTCATATTCATACTTAGGAGCCAGCGTGCACAAATCAGGGCACTGGAAGAGGCACTAAGTCTCACTGCAAATGAATCTATCCAATCTCTTATAACACACCACAGCACCAAATCTTGGCATACACCACACACATCTACAGGAAGACTGAAGATTTTAAATCACAAAACATGCCTTTATGCGACCCCGTTCCAGTTTCACTTGAGGAAAATAAATGTTAATAAGGAAACAGGGTTTCCTAACATTCCTTATCTAAAAAGGTTTCTTCTATGACTGCTCTGGAAGACAAACTGTAATCACACTCCGGATACACAAAGTCAGCAGTCAGCTCAGCCAATGTACAAAACACGCATGAGCTAAGGTCCTGATCCATCCTGTGTGTGCTCAAAGTCAAGGGTTTTTTTCCCCTACATTTGTCCAACTTTAATCAAACATTCACATTTTTCCTTGGACTGAGGCCAAAATTTGCTCGTGTACAGGCAAAGCTGCACTCCCTCCTTACAATGCTTTGATCAGCATCTCTGAATCACAAATCATGTGTTAGAGTATTGGCAACCTGTGGGGGAAGCATCTTCTCACAATAAGTAATATGTTGGGATAAACTTGTTACACATACTGTACGTGGTTTGAGCCAGTTAAATGAGTCCTTAGAGCATGGGTCTGTTTTGCTCTTGTTCTCAATGAACTTCATGTTACATTGTGGAAAAATATTTATCCGGTGTCTTAGGTCTCATCTTGCTGTCTGATCTACGTGAGTACATCCTGAGGCGTGCCAAGACCGACAGTGAAAGCTTCCGTGGTGTTTCCTTTGGGGACCAGCCTGTGGGATCACAGTCAATGGCAAAAATTACATCAGCCCTAAAGCTGCTAAATCTGACCTCAGGAACTGGCCAGGATGGACTTGAACAAGGCTTAATGCTTCCTTCCAAGCATAAGTGATGGATCAGGAGGGGCTGTCTTGATATGACAGGGACTGTTGCTTTTATATGGACAGTGCTTCTGGGCACAGGTTCGCCCTGTATGCTCATGCCAGAATCCACCACTATAATATTCCTGATTTTTTCATTGGGAAATTGACTATAAAATCCTGTTGTAATTTGCGTAAATGACACTGCAAATGCTGTATTAGCCTGATTGGTTTGAGATATAAAATGCAGAGAGAATATGAACCATTGAAAATAACCTGTGCAGGGTTTAGTAGCAAGAAATGGATTCGGGTACAGCTCCTGTAGCCTTTCTCCTTGCTTGCTCACTGCCCATCACAGCTTCATTCCCCTTGGTTTACAATAGCAGATCTCATTTTGAAGGTACGTATCAATACAGCGTTCCCATGAAGCTGATTCAATCACACAGTCGTTGTGGTCCACACATTAGGTCTCCATGGCACACACCAAAACCAGCAGAAGGTGTGGGGGCAGAGTGAAAAGAGGCTTTGATCCCACAGATGGAGGTCAACCAGACCAAGCTCAGTATAAATGAAGCATAAATGCCAAATTTCCCAGTTCAGCCAGTTAAGGTCGCACGATTTGCACCCAGGTCATACACAGCGACAAAAGAAGTCGTACTTGCTGGTCTCTCCTGGCTTGCTAGTTTAGCTCTGCACATCGCATGAGAAATCTTTCCTCAGCACTCAGTTCACTTCCAATAATTAGAAAAATATGCAGATTACATGTAAATTTTTATTGAAGAGAATTACACTCCAAATTTCACACCTTGCAGAAAGCTCAGCCACAGCCACAACACTAACGCAATTTTAGGTAAGTGAACAGAACTGGAAAACATATGACCATTTTCCCTACATTAACCAAGAAGTCTTGCCTGCCTTATTTCCCAGCTACAATTCTGAATCACCTTCTGTTTGTGACCACTGCTAAATATACAGTGCTAAATACACTTTTATTTTACCTGTAGGCACTATATTTTTCAAAAGCCTCGCATTACTATTAGCCTGCCAGCAAACTGGGAACATCAGCTCTTTTTAATTAGATTTTCTAACTAAGATGCTCATTCAACAAGGGATAAATTCCCTTTAGTGGAAGTTGCGGAGTATGCTTGGACTTGTTAGCTGTGGGGAAGTGAAAATAGTAAATAAAATCGGTCAGGGAAAAGGTAACAGTAGGAATAGTAGAAAATAAGATACCATCATGTCACTACTCAGCCTTGTCAACTGTTACGCTAATCAGGATAGAATTAAAAGCACATTTTCTGCCAAGATGTTTCACAGCCAAACCGGTTAAATACAGATTTTAACAAAATTGAAAGCATATTATACAGAGATTTGTGGTTTCCAGCTCTGTGAGTGAGTGCTGAAAGTGTGATGAAATAACAAAATTGCTGCCTAATAATCTATAGAATAATATTGTCAACTAATGGATTATAATAAAATAAAAGCTATTATTAGGGTAAAACATTATAACAAAAAAAAAATCCAACTTTTATTTGTAGCACCTCCCCCTTAATGGTTTCAAGCATTTTGAAAGGTAATTTAAACAAGTACATTGTGTCCTTATTGAAACTGTTTCATCTCGCTAGCTGCTGAAAATGGCTTTAACCATCTCTCTGAACAAAAGCTCGCTAATAAGACAACAAAAAGCCTACAAAAGCACTGGCTCAGCATCACTGCAGAAAGGCAACTAAAGGCAGCCTGCAAATGGTCTGTTTCTTTTTTCTTGCATGTAATTAGATGAATTAAAAGGACAAAGTAGTTAATGTTACTGTTGTCCAAGGCCCCCGGTTCTTTTCATACCGCCCGCTCTAGACAAGAGCCTGTGGCTCTCGCTCCAGCAATGTGGTGAAGAATGTTGGCAATAAGTAAAATTAACAAGCTTAATCTGTGAAGAATCTGGTCTGAGTCATAGATGAAATGTATCTCTAGCAACGAAAGGCTAGTAATTCCTGGTCTCCTTTTATATGCCTAATAAAACTTACAATAAATTAACTGCATTTTAGTTTGCAGCGCTGGCCCCATTAATCAGAGCCGAGATGTGTAGTCAAGTTACAATAGAAAGAACTCAACTGGGTGCATTTCAGTTATGCAATTAGGGCCCATTGGCCCGGCTCTAATTAGGCCAGGGATGTTGATATTTCAAGTACTGTTTTATCATTAGGTTTCATTTCCTTGGAACATCCTCAATGGCCAAGTTGTGAGAAGGGTGGAGGATATTATAAGCACAGGTCATCAGAAAGTCATTAATGGGAGTTAGGAAGGGAAGGGCTGACATTAATACCTCACCCTGTGAAATGTCGAGCTGTCTCTGGGAGACTCTGAGCCCCTCCATCTCACAGAAGAACCGGTGGCACCTGTGAGCAGAAGGATCAGGCTCCAGGCAAAGGACCTTCCTATAGAGATGATATTGTTTAATTGTTAGCAGCTAGATTGGCATGCCTTGACAGCAGGTACAGCAGAGAGTTGATCCTAACACAGAGTTGTTGATTTCTTACCCCCTGCTAGCTGCTGGGGTCAACCCCAAAAAGAAACACCCATTTCCGACCACTAATGGAGGAAAGTGGAAATGTTCAAGGCCGGGTTCGATAAGACTTTGAGCAAGCTGCTCTAGTGGAAGGTGTCCCTGCCTATGGCAGGGGGTTTGGAACTGGATGAGCTTTAAAGGTCTCTTCCAACCCAAACCATTGTATGATTCTATGATGATATGAAGATACTGGACCTTGAGGCGGGTTCATTAGGGTAGTTCCGGTGGTGATGCTTGGTTATCCCCACTTTGTTTCCTCCAGGCATGAGACCTGCTCTCAGTAATTGGCTCTACCATGCACACTGAGGATGACGTGCTGGAGAGTGTTTCACCTTCCACCAGTGCTCACAGACCATGCACGTGAAGTTTCCTTTGTTTAGCACAGATGTGGCTGTGCTCCCTACATAGACAAATCCAAACAGTGAAGGTCAGATAAAAGCAAAGGGGAAAAAAAGGAGAAGAGCCATTAGTCCTCAGTTGTGCTTTTCTTGCCAAATATTAACTTAAATCTGTAACTCCAAACAATACTTTGCCTGTTCGTAAAATATGACTTTGTTTCATTATGAAAAAAGAAATTACATAATTAAATTCATTATATCCAATTACTATATGATTCATCTGGCGGCTTAATGAAGCTTCACATGATACTAACAAGATAAAGCAAAAGAATAACATTTCATGAGACTGCAGGCATTCTGTGTACAGCAGACTAGATGGTTTATGAGCTATATTCAGTGCATTTCCTAACAGTGCATATTGTATTAATGCGAGTAGGGAAGTTATTGCTTGGTCCTGTGATATCTCACCCACCTCATTCTGAAAATTTGCTAACCCAAAAAGTTCAACTTTATATTCTTTCCTATCCAGTCCTACGCCACTCTGGATGTTGCCAGATTTTATCCCAGAGGACTATACAATGCAAGGAGCAAGCTTAATAGGATCATAACAAAAAGATCTAGGCAACTTTACAGCTGTCAGAAGGCGACACGTTTGAGGTGTAAAAGAGCTGGTTTGGTTTTGAACCAGTGACCCATAGGTGAATTACCTCAGTGTCTCCGTTGATAGGTATATAAATATTTTAAATACGATTTTGCAGAAGTGTAAAACTGCCTTTTCTTTCAAAGTACATTATCAGCCTAAAGAAGTCTATCAACTCTGTCCTCCCAATAATTTATGATCTAATAAAAGACTTCTGTCTTTGGAAAAACTGTCAAAAACCTGTAGTTTTATCTTTTGGGAATGGGATCTGTCAATATAGTGAAGTCTTGTCTTTCAAATGTGTGCATAAAACTATTTGAAATGGTCACAGTTTTGAAATTAGCCACTAACACAGGAAAGGGACAAATTAAAGACATTCAGCCTCCTTTTTCTTCCATGTATGAGTGCCCTTCAGCTTTTCTCATTACCATTTAGTATTTCTGGACAACTATTGATATTCAATGGGAATGTAAATGGGCTTGAAAAATCATAAATTGTGAAAAATAGGTTTTGGAGACATCAGAAAAGTTTGAAGAAAAATGACATTTGCCTATGTGGGAGAACAACAGGAATGATTTCACTCCGTTATTGAAGGAGAAAGCTGATGTCTCTTAAACTGAAGACTTTGACCAGTTACAAGGTGAAATTTCTGATTTCAGCCTTCTCATTTGAGCAAACCTTGAAGACTCACAAAAAAGGAGAGCAATGAGGTTCAGCATAATTAAGAGCCCCAGCTTTACTACTAGTGGCAATTTACTCCTGAGAGCAGTTTGTGTTTGTGCTTGCTTGTTACTTTTGGCAAGGGACATGCTGAAAGCCGGCGATGAGGGATTTAAAAATCTGTTCTCTAAGTCAAAACTTATCAGCCTGTGACATAAAACCTGAAATATTTCCTGTGGCGACGCCTTCATCATCTCCTAATTTCTTTAATTAATGTAAGAAAAACCATATCTGCCTCTGGGCAAGCTTCAGTTTTGGTCATTTGTCTTACCTTCAGTAAGTAGGAATTGCTTAGAAGTATAGGCACGCAGGATAGAAAGGACTGCAAGTGCAAAAGGAAGGACTGAAATAAAGCATGATGGGCAGCTGACTGAGCATCCTCAGCTGTATGTTATCTGCTCCAACAGGGAGACTTTGTAATTATCCACACAGACAGTAAAATACCCAAATCCCCTCTAACAGAAGAGCTGATGGTGAGTAAACCTATCATTGCTACCCTTGTATCTGAATTGGGAGCAAAGGAGCATTCTGCCAAATTTAGAGACAAGCTCCTAGAGAGACCCTGTTGCTCCAGTGAACACCAAAAGGAAGGTGCTCACCCAAGATGTGGCTTTGCTACCATGTTTTGCCTCTCTCTCTAGTCAGGTCCAGCTGTTTGGGACTCATGGTGGATTTAATATGTCAAGAAATCCCTATTTGTCCTGCACACGGAGCAATCCTGCTTATGTGTGTGGAGCTGACCAGAGGGCTTAAGCATACGGCTGGTGCTCTATTGTCATAACTCTATTCCCAGTCACATCAGAGCAGTTTGCCACATAATGGTTTACTACAACATTCCTGAGAATCTGCTCTGTCATCCCCTTGAAGATCCTGGAATCAGGGAGGCTGTTGCTTCCTTTGTCTGATTTTTGCCACAGCAAGGGAGCCTTGTTTGGTTAAACACGTGTGCAATAATGCGTATCCGTGCTAGATCTGGCTACACACATATCTGATGGACAGAACACGGTCTGGTGTATCTATAGCCATTATAAACATATTATGCATCTCCATTCAAAGTGAGACAACAATATAAATAGTACAGCTCTTTAACCAGTCGCCATGTGTGACAACCACAAATAGCTGCTGGGATACCTTGAGGCTTGTCTCTGACTCTTTACAAGGAGCAATCAAAGTTGCTTCCTATTTCTGGGGCAGGAAAGTGAATCAAGGGAGCTATCAGATAACCGAGGCTCCTCCTTGCCTCCCATAGCATCTGCTGCTTACAACCACGTCCTCGTGTAATTGTAAAATGAGTATGGTAAACATGATGCATAATTAAGTAACAAAGTGTGGAGAACCTTTAGAAGCTGTATGAAAGGCACAGAGAGCAGGATGAGGTTTTTTGCCAGCAGTGAATATCTTTATTAAAAGGTTGTAGTTTCTGGATATTATTGTTTAACCAAATTATCAACTTGAATGAAATCAGGCTTTGGGGAAACTTCTAATTCATGCAATATATCAGGTGTTATTTAACTGCTGTTTACACTGGGTGAAAAGAAAAGCAGCACCATCGCATTGTTTATCCATAGGAAATACCCTGACTTTTTTGGCGACTAATCTCAGGTTGTCATGATGAAAAATATGAATAATTTAATGCAAAGCTACTTAGAAATATGTCTCCTGCATCTACACATATTTTCTGGGTGTTTTGTTTATTCTAAAGAATTTGTTGTGGAGAAAGGGTTTGAAAGCAACAGTAAATATTACAGTGGTTTTAGTGGGTACATCATTAGATACTAATGCCCATTAAATCAAATATTTGGAAACACCAATAATACTATTATGTGGAAGTAGCTTGAAATCAGCATAGGTGGTAAAGAAACTGGATTAAGATGTGGAACTTCATGTGTTATATGTTAAAATTACATAAGTGTGTACATAAGGATCCTCTTGGAAAAGCTGCTAACTCCTCCCAGTATGATTTCCCAAAATGCTTTGATTTCTGCTGGAGAACCCTCAGTGTGTGCTTCTGGATTAGCTCAAATCACCCAAGACTTGACAGCACTGTGCTGACAAACACTGGTGGCCAAGTCTGTGAAGGGCAAACCCAAATTTCCAGATAGCGGTGTGCATTGGAGCTTGCAGTTCTGGCACAGGACAACACTGACAGGGTACTGAGCTACTCTCTGTTTTCATTTCTTACATGTTGCTTGTGAGATGGTTGCTAATAGGAGGATACACTGCAGCAGGTTGCTCTCATCTGTTGATTTGAGACTTCATTTTTCTGGCTTCCCTTCATAAAAGCATCTGCAGCTGAAATATCACTGCAAAAAACCACAACCCTGATATATGTATTCTTAGTTTCTTTAGCTACTTCATTATGTGGAAGAGCTGTGGAAAGACAGGCTCAAGAAGAAAGAAGAAGCTGGGAGATAAAAAGAGTGAGGAAAAGGATATATACAAAATAGTAAACCTGTGTATTGCCCATATTTTTTGCTGGTCAATCCATTAAAAATGAGACTTATTTGTGATAAGAATAGCAACTGTTTGGCTGTGATATAACTTCAATGACCAATTGCAGCAATTGTTTGGAGAGGTTCCTAATCAAAGCTGATGCAAACAAAGAGGATGATACTAATTTTCTAGAAGCAGGTAGGATCAGTGTGGTCCAAAGCTCATGCCTATCTGACTCTTGCTTTGTATCTTCTGGGGCCATCTTGACATTTATCTCAATTCTCAGAAAAAGGGAGATCTCCACAGAAATATCATAAAAGGATCATCATGTAAAAACAGCATAACAAAGAACAGAAATACGCTCTCTCCATTGTAGGATGCTTGGTCAACTCTGATTCACAAAAGATGACTCACATCAGCTTCAGCTTATGCCTTCCATGAAAATACATTTCTGTGATCTCTGCGGCACAGCTATCTTTTTTTTTTTTTGTTGAGAATAATAGAGATTTCGCACAGGGCTGGCTTTATCTATGAATCTCAATCAGCCTCAATCTCAAATCTCTTCAAAGTTTGCCAGGTCCCATGGTTTACCAGTATGTACTGCTGGTTTCTCACAGTAATTCTGAAAAGGTTGCCAAAACGATATAATGAGGGTATTTGTCTTTTAAAGGCAGAGTTAATAGGCACTCTGCTAGGATTCTTTGCACATATTTTACCTTGCCGATGGTCCAACTTCTTCCCTAAGCCTGGCCTGCTTGAATATCAAAGGCAGAGGCAATGGCAAATATCTACTTGTGCCTTTTTCCAAGTGCAGTATCTGAAACCATAAAATGAGTACAACACAGGGGGGCAGATCCCCAGCAATTATTGATGGCCCAAAGAACTACATCAGGATTCTTATTAGACAGCTTTCTGTCTTAAGACACCAACCTGTTCCTAAGCAATTCTTAGTCCATCTTTATCACAAGGTCAAATCTCTGAAACAGCTGCTTTCTCTTCTGTCCTTCATGCGATAACGTAAAACAGGCTTTGCTGAACAAATAGCAAGTACCTTAAAGAAAAGCAACAAAAGGAGTTTCATTTCTTCATATATTGCTGCTCTCCAGTATGATACATCAGCTGCAGTGAGACTAAAACACAGTTACGGGGGAAGAAAATTACTGCAGAATTGGAAGATGTCCCGGAGGGGATTCTCACACCAAAGCGGATTTATTCCTCCTATAGTGACTGCTACCACTGCACCATTTTTACAGCTCCATGCTAGTTTCCCAGTTGAACTCCACATATTCTGCAATTATATGAAGTAATTGAGCAAAAACTAGACTAGCTGTCTTTATTTAAGGAATACCAGGTAAAGAAAGCATGGCTCAAGTGGCAAGGCAGGGGTAGCAGTTTAGGGGGATTTGCTTGGGGAGTGACTGGGTCAGCAACAGTGCTTTGCCATGGCTTGATTCTTTGCTGCCTTGGAAAGCTTCTGCGCAGGAAACCACTGGTTTTGTTCAATCATATACTGGTTTGGGTTTGAAGGGACCTTAAAGCTCATCCAGTTCCAACCCCTGCCATGAGCAGGGACACCTTCCACTAGAGCAGCTTGCTCCAAGCCCCTGTGTCCAACCTGGCCTTGAACACTGCCAGTGATGGAGCACCCACAGCTTCTCTGGCCAACTTCTTCCAGTGTCTCAACATCCTCATGGTGAAAAATCTTTCCCTAATACCTAATCTAATGTCTAAATCTGACAGCATGTTCTGCAGCTCAACTAGAAAAAAACCCTGTATTATTATGCATCAAGAAAGTTCCTTTTTTAAGGTGAAAAAATGAGGTGCAAGTTATTTCAAAAGGTAAAGTTGCATGGCTTAAAAATACATTAGCAAATACGTGCTTAAAAACTCAAATCTGCTTTGGAAAGCAGCGTTAAAGCCTGTCTGTAAGTGCTGTTCTCTGCGGCAGTGGATGTCACTAATGAAGGTCTAGATGCTGCAGTCAGTTAGGCACATGCCCAGCTGCAATGACTTCTACTGGGTAAGACCCCTCCAAGATACCCATGGCAACCTGTTAAAGTTAGTCAGAAATCTCCATGGGGAAAGTGAGCTGGTATCTTTGACTTCACCCGCTGCTCTTGTTGAGCTGCTGACTTCTGTGTGAACCCTGAGTGTTTGTTCAGGATATGAACCAAAAGAGTGGTACTCTGCAATGCATTTGGTCAGCATGCAACAGGGGCCTTGGGGTGGCAATGGGAAGAGGCAGCACGATGGCAAGCAAGTCTCTGTCTAGCAGCACAGCTCAGCTCTTCCTGCTACAGAAGTTATCTGCGTCAGAGCTGGTATTTTGGTGCTTCGTTGGGGATAATAGAGTTTTCAGAGATTTGTTGCAATCACCCCACAGCCCTTTGTACCACATGAGGATTTGCCTCTTTGGGACCTTCTTGATGTACACCTAGTATCTTGGAAAATCAGATTTATGTCTCATATGATAGTATCTGTGAAAATTTACCTTCGAAATCAGCAAATAGATTATGATTTGACTGGTAGAATTCAACAGTTCAAAAGGTGGTGTTTTTTTTTTTCCCCCACAGTTCTTGAAACTTCTCATGCATTTTCACTTACTGTCTTTTATCATTTTGAAATTGAAATGATTGTGCTTTGAGCTAGCATTCACCTCAGCGTAAGGGAACAATCTTTATGATATTCAGTGTCCTGAAATATGAGGATGAATAGTTCAGGTGGTAATAAATTTTACAGCCAGCTAACACCATATACATAGAGAACACATATTTGAAAGTAAGGACCAATTAATTCTCGTAGAAAGAATATTTTCCACATAAAAATAACTTCCATCTACTTTACAGTCCATTGCATTTTAGTAGATCCAATTTATATTTGGAAAGTAAAATTAAATTTTCCTTTCATATGAAATGAAATAAATTTATATTGAAAACATAACACATTAAAATATGCTTTCTGTGAATGTAATTATGCGATGCAAATAAAAAAGCCAGTATCCTTCAGCCTACAAAATTATGTGGGTATTTATTCAATTGCCGAATAAAAATCTATTGAGGGAAAAGAGCTGTCTAGCACGTGAATGACATCTGCCATGTTTGCCTTATGAAGAAAGGTCAATGTAATGCTAATTGCAAATAGCATCCCAAAATGTATGCTAACAATAATTATACTGGAAGATACATGGGGTTATGTGTTGAAGAAGCTCAAGGGCAGAAGTTTTGGTACTGCTGGCTCTGTGTTGGAGCTGAAAGCCCACTGGGGCATCTTTCCCTGGGTATACATCAAGACAGTCCCCAGGAGGTAAGTCCTCATGTGACTTATGGCTGCCATTACACCTCCCTGTCGACCTAATGTCTTAAACATGATGAACTCTTATCTGGAAGATAATTATCACGATCATCGGAAATATGCTTTAACTTTAGAAAGTATAAATCACTTTAATCTGACAGCTGCAAAAGAAAAGAAGTGTAATGAAGGTCAGGAGCAAAAATCGTAAGAGCTTGATCTGAATTTTAAAGCCAAGAATTGATAAAAATCAGTGTTCAAATATGGGAGGAAAACGTGAAAGCAAACACTGTTTGCTTGTAGCATGGATGTTTGTTAACGGCACGGATCCTACCTGGGCAAAGCCAGATAGTCAGGTTTCCAGCTCTCATTGCTTATTATGGATTTCAGCTCAAGCTTTTAAATCCAAGGATGATGTGATTTAAAGGGAAAAACCCTTGTGGACTTGTGCAACTCTGAGTTTGAATCCAGCTTGCCAATACCACCAGGAACCCTGCACTTGCTACCACTGAGGTCAAATGCTTATTTTGAGCTTGAATACTTTGAATACTTGATTTAAAGCTCTGTGGTCCTTCTGTCTGTGATTTTAGTTATCAGTTAATGGCTTTCTAAGTTTAATGTATTCTTTACTTTTATGCATAGACATGGATTTTTGCCAATAAGACTAACAGTGGAGGGAATAGAAACACAGATGGTGAAGAAACTGGTTTTCTGTGAGATCTTTTTATGTTCCTTAAACCATCTTATGTCTTTAAAGGATAAAGAAGAACAGGACACTGCATCCAGATGTGAATGCAGGACAAGAATCACTTGGTGAAGTATTTCTAGAGAAAGTTTTGTTCTAGACGGTAAATGTCACTTCATTAACCCCAGCTTTTCTTAAGTTCAGAAACACGTTAAAAAGATGCTCCTGTTATGAAGAAGGACTGCACCAACCCACAAAAAAGACCAAGGGATGCAGAGAGATGCTGTGTTATCAGCTGCTCTTATTTGTGCCATAAACATTCTCACAAGCAGTGGAGGTCTTCTGTAAAGATTTATGGTCTCATACATATAAACCTGAGGATTGACATTGCTTAAGCCACAAAAATTAAAGCCAACCAAAACTACTATGAGGGTGGTGAGACTCTAGAACAGAAAGCCGTGACTGCCGCATCCCTGGCAGTGCTCAAGGCCAGGTTGGACATAAGGGCTTGGAGTAAAATGGTCTAGTGGAAGATGTCCCTGCCTGTGATAGGGATTTGGAACTAGATGAGCTTTAAGGTCCCTTCCAACCCAAACCATTCTCTGACTATGATTCCATGATTTTATGTGAATCGACCTCCTTACAGCACATGGGAGGACCTCATGCATCACAGGCCAACAGATCAGATCAAGCCTTGGGAAGGAGAGAAGTGGGGAAAACCTCACTCACACATGCACACATAAACCCTTCCCAAAGCTGACAGTTTTAATTCAGGCTAAGAATGTATCCCCTCCCTTTTATCAACCTTATAGATTATCAGGCAAAATTTGCCCATGATCCCTTTTTGGACATGTAATAGCTGTTTGCCAACTCCTGCCTCACACTATCTGCAAACTGTGGATTTCCTCTCTCTTTTGTTAGCCACCGGTTCAAATGGCAAGGTTGATCAGAGCAGTAAACAGATGAGGTATTATATACTTGTTCCTGTGCCAGCAGCACATAATTCAGGCTGGACAGACCACAGCAATTATGTTGCATTTTTCATTCAGTCCGATGAATCAATCACTTCCTTCACTTGTGTGTGAACAAGAAGTAACAAAAAACCCCACAAAATTAAAAAAAATGAATCCAAATAGTTGCTTTTTTGGGCAAAAAACCAGGGATGCAGTTAGTTTTTTAAGACCAACATTTACATGAAATTATCTTCTTGTGTAATTAACAGCCCCTGGTTAGCAACCATTCTGCAAATACCTGTGTATCTATTGAAATGAACAGATGAATCATTATCATTTAGCACTTATAGGATAATAACAGGATGTAAAAACTATCAAAAATAAGAATACTTGAAAATCTACCAGAAAGTGGCACCTCCAGAGTAAGATGAATGTGAAAAATTGAAAGATAGGAATAGAAGAGCTTTTAAACATGTGAAACACCAGAGTCTCTGCAGTCTGGTTCATGCCTGAAACAAGCTGATGGTCTCAGGTGCTGTATGCACATGCAGTATCAAGTTGCTTGTGCCTACAAAGGGGAGCACTAAATAAAAAATAAGGACGCCAAAATTGTAAGGAAAGGGATATGATTATGCCTGGCTATAGGCCTGCAGAACTCTGTATGCATAGTTGGCACAGTGTGCACCATCTTCCGCCCAAATCCACCTGGGATCGCTCCCAAGACCCAAGCGGACCTAAGAGGTTTTCTAACCTGAGCATGTGAAGCTTGCACAGCTTCGTGCAAGTAAACTGTGAGCAAGCCCCTTTCCTCCTGCACCCCATGTTCTTGCTGTCACTATAAGATTCCTCCCACCTTTTCCAGGAGAAAAGAAATGAGCCAAAAAAATGATATAGCTAATTTCAGAAATAACTCTAATTTAGACGTAAAGCCTCAGGAGCCATAATGGAGCTGTATTATGAATATGATTGTCTGAAGTTAACGCTCTCTTTTTATTCATTTGTCTAGCAATTTATTTGTAAAAAGTAAGCAAACTGAAATGAGCAGGCAATCAGCTGCCCTGACACAGTATTTTACCCAAGGGTATTCTCCAGGAACGGAGGCAGACTATTTCAGCCATACAATGTAATATTTATACCTCCATCATGAGAAGAACTCATGACCTTACTCCTAGATGTAATGAAAAGGTATATATTAAAAAAATAACCCTCTCTTTATAATGAAAGATGCTGCAATACCCCAAACTCCAATACAAGTGGACAGAGATATTTTGAAGCATTTCAGGATGTATTCCATTGGAGAAATTACCTGGATGTGCAAGTGAACACCTGTACAAAGCAGTGTTTGGGAGAGTTTGCTTAGATTTGGAGATCTGTGAATTCACCTTTTCTATGCACCTGTGATGAGATGTATCAGCCAGGCCTTTTTTTACACAGATCTTTGCTTTTTATATAATCTGTGGGCAGACAAAGGTAGTCATTGCTGAGAAGCAACAATTCTTGCTCAAATCCAACCTGGCCGCAGAAGAAAATACCTCGTGGCTTCAGTGGCCTCTTATGCAGGGCAACTGATCAGGAGTAACTAGACAAATGGAGCAGTTTGTGGGCAGTCCAAAAGATGAGGAAAAATCAGATATGGCATTTTCTCTTGGGAAGAGGTTTTTGAGGGCTGCCTCTCTCGCTGCTGTAATGGAAAGATGGGATGAAATCCCTGCCAGAGTACTACAATCATCAGGGCTTTTTTAATAGTCCCGGGTAACTTACTCCTCTTGCAAGAGGCAACATTATGCTCTCACTTCACCCCTGTGTTAATTCAGTAGGGTTTCTCCTCTCTGACATGGTAATAACTCGAAACAGAATTTGTCCCAGTATGCATGTGCCTGCAAATGGTCTGACAGCGGTGGGCAAGCACTGAACAAGAGCCAGAGGTGTGTGAAAGTCTCTGCTGGAATGAAAGAACAGCCCTTTGGAAATAATAACATGGGCACAAAACAGAGGAGGATTTTGGTAATACGCTGAGACTGTGCTGTGCTGCTTCCTTCAACCCTGTGCACAGCCCGAAGCTCACAACACCTCTTTTAGGATAAAAGACACACAATAAGATGAAAGACAGTCTGTGCCGGTGTTTCTCCTTGCTGGAGTCATGACCACTGAAAAGAGAATATTGTTCCTGTAACAAAGGTGGATATTGTGAACCCCAAGCAGATGATGAAGAACATTAGCAACAGACTTCCTGTATCAGCAAGCAGGAAGGCTAAATTATACCAGGGAAAAATTAGGATTACAATAACTGTGCGATTAATTTCCTATTTTACCCAGAATAAATAAAGCTTTAGCTCTGTAACTCTTGTTATAATAGCTGGGCTGATATGCTGGTATCTGCTAAAGAGCTAACATATTTAGTTTTATTGTTTTGTCAAAATATTAAGAATATCAATATATCTCCATAATTCAGTGTTATACAAAGAAGCATTCTTGTGCCATATATAGCAAAGATTGTATTATACTTTTGAGATCATAGGTAATGATGACAAAGTGATCTGTGTTCAATTTCAGCATTAATGTCTGGTTTGAACAAAGCCTGAAATATGGTCTGGGAGCTAAGAGGCTTTAATATTAAGATCTTTAACTGTAATTTATGTGACAGAAGATAGGGTTTAGCATAATAAAATGTAATGGGCTCCTCGAATGAAGAGGACTAAGAGACAATTGAAAACAAGGTAAAAATGGTAAATTATAAATAACAGTAAATTTACCTTTATGTTGTTACTTCATTTATTTTTGATTTGTTAGACAGGCTCTGTAATTTTTCATTTTGCTGCATTTGGAACCAGGCATTTCTGCACCTCAGGAATAAAGGGTCGAAGGCACAGCAATACTATTGGGCCACTCTCAGGAAAGCTGTATTAAGGCTCCAAATAGAAACCCTATTTTAATCCAGAGATTGTAATTTACTTGTAAAAAATTCAGCCTGAGTTGAATTTCAACACAAAAATATGTGGGGAGCGAATGTATTTGCTTGGTTTATTTTCAGAACCAGTTTGGATATTTTTAAGTGTAAAAAATGAAGAACATCTGTAACATTTTTCAATATTTGTTAGAAATCTGTGTGTTGAAAGGAAAATAACTTTAATAATGAGCTGGCCTTTTTTACAAAGTATATTTTGCAAAGTGTTTGTAGATGGTGACAACTGGCTGAGGCTTTCCCCCGTTACAACTGAGATTCTGCACAGGTAGCACACCAGAATGAAAAGTGGGCCATAAGAATTCATCTACAATCTCATGAAAGTGGAATGGAAACCTCTCCACTTCTTTAAAGGTCTTTGGACCAGTCCCTAGTGAGCCTGCAGAGTGGAAGATATCAAGTATATCAGGGAAAAAAATCTCACGTATTTTGCTTCTTTTGTGCTTTTTCAGCTCTAGGACTCATACCGGCTTAGCATCCTTTATGCTGTTATTTGGTTTTGAAGCGGGGATGGATAAGATGGCAGCTTGTTCTTGCAATCTGCTTTGCAGATGAGCAGTTTCACTCTCTTCATGCCTCCTTTTTTACAGTAGCTCATTAATAGTTTATTATTTGAAGGCTCTGGAAATAAAAATAATTTCCCCCTCCAGATTAGTGTCTAATTCCTGCCTTGCCTGAGGTTCAGCTGTTCAGCTCTTGCTTTAGGTCCATAGCTTTGGGGTTGCTCTCCCATAGCAAAGTGTGCAGAGCCTTGATACATCCCTTCTCAAGGCCTCTTATCCTTTTTATTTCTAATATGAATTTAATTTTGTATTACTGATATATGTGAAAACTGCTCATACTTCTCATGGTCAAAACCAGAGGCTTCTTTACGTGGCAAAGAATTAGGACTTCTCTTTTCCTCATGTCTAATTATTTTGGCTCATTTGACCCTGGTCTGGTCCAAAATTGGTGATAAGGAGGAATGAGGCTGTATCTATGCAGTACTTGTAAAGGAATAAGGTATTTATTATAAGTAGGTGTTATTTCAATGGTTACATTCCATAAAAACTTCCATGGGAAAGCACAGATCTTGCAGGAATTGAGTTTTCTTTCCTTATTACAGCAGAATGTTGCAGCAGAAGAATCAGCAGAATAACAGGACGTAAAATAGGAAGGTAAAGCAGAACCTTGTGTTAAAGAATTAAAGAAGGCAACGACACAATAAGTCATAGTCTTGGGAAATGGTACTACTCCTCTAGGTCTTGGACAAATACAAGCAGAAGTGATAGTTCCTCCATCACACGCCTCTGAGGGAATGGCTTTGGTCATTCTCATGTACATGAAGAGGGCAAAGCTCAGTGATTCTTGCGGGTAGTTCCACCCCTACCTTCTATGATACAAATTATTATATATATGCCCAGTATAGGCCAATGACCTAATAATATCCTTTTGTGTATATCTGGCCTGATCTATAGGCCATCGACATAATTGAAAAGCCTCCTATTGTCTTCTATAGAAACTGGGCTGGATTTTCCCAGAAGCAGAAATCATGCCTGAGATTAGGTTAAAAAGAAAATCTATGGCAGTTCAAAGAAGTAACCCTAATGAAATATGAATTGAAGTAAATACAAGGTTTTAATAATAATTAATAAACCATGCTGTGAATACCGTATAAATGGCTGATACATAATGAATGAATCATACAAGTACCTTCATTAGCTAAAATTATCATGCATAATAATTACATTTTCTGAAAAATGTATGAGGGTAAACTCCTGTTCTCAGATGTATTTGTGCAGCTTTTGCTGACTTCGATGCAAACCCGCGTGTTTTTTCAAGGCTACGATGTGGCCTTGGGTGTGTGTGTATTATTACATTAATAATGCTGGGAGGGGAGTTCCATCCTCTAAGAAGTATATAAATTCATCCTGCTGTATTTCTTATTTAGAAACCATGCTGTGTGCTAAATGAAATTCTGTAGCCCAAGGAATCTTTGCTGCAACCCTGAATTCTGCATAAGTGAAAACTGTTACTATAGGAAACATGATTTATGAGGAAAAGTTGTCTTTGTTTTGGTTCAGTTTTCTTAGACTTCAGCTGTCCACTTATGTAGGCACATAGCATCCATGTTCACACAGTTTAGGCAAGTGTTGTATTAAATTTGCTTTTGAAGTGAGTAAGAGCATTGTTTAGCAATGCACTGACTTCTGTTGGCTGCAGAGTCCCAAGCGCTGACCACAGAGATGATCAGCTCTTCAGCAGCTTGCTCTGGGCATGACTTCCATGAGAGAGGCAATGAACAGCAAAAGAGGTTGTTTGGTATTTCATGATATGACAGGGTGTTTCTGCGTTTGGGATATTGTGTAAAATTGAGGTCTTGGCTAGGGAATCGTACATAGAGCAGCTGCCAATAGGAAGGACATCTGACCAAGCTGATTTTCAGGTTAAATAAAGAAAAAACTCTATAAATGGAACTGAATTCTCAAATACTTAGAAGCAGCAACTGCCATTATGGTTTTCTGCCAGTTGTTGATGGTCCTTACCTTTCTGCAATGGCGGTATCTGTGTGATCAAGGTACCTGTCACCTGAGTGCTGAATTTCCTCCAGCTCCTTTTGAGAGATTATTCTCCTAGGCATGTCTACAAAGAGAGTGAGTTCCCTCTGTGGGAGAACCTGCAATATCAGATAGGCATGTACCGTTCAAAAGTTAAGCAGGAATAGGCAGACCTGGAGAGGAGATCAAAGGTTATCAACAGCAAAAAGCTTTAATGAAGATTGCAGAGGAGAAAAGTAAGGGCTGATTTCAGGACATGGCCATTGTATTCAGTTCCAGCTACAAAACAGGGGCATTTGAGGATCAGATATTCAAGCGCAGGTGGTGGAGGGCTGTAGCAACAAAGTCAAAGAGTTTGAACGAAATCCAAGTGTTTTTCAAAACAAAATACTTGTAATTTATTCACTTGGGAAATGATATTCCTTTCCTGTCTTATCAGCTGATCACATTCCTGCTCCTGTGAAATCTGACCCTTAGGCAGAGCACACAAGCAAATGCAGATGGAAGAAATTTGCCTTTCTTGTTTAAAATGAGAGATGTGCATTCCCTGTCCTATAGCTAAATTATCCCGCAGGCCATGGAGCCGGAGCGACGTGAGAAATATCCACAAAACATTTCTCTGCAAGACATGTAAAGCACACACGACATATTTCTTTGGATTGTTTCAGCATATTGCTTAGACAATTAACGCCTCAGATTAATAAGTATGTTTTAAATGCAATAACAAGTGTCTTTAAAACAAACATGCTTGCTTTATTAATTGCAGAAATTTGCCGTGACACATCGCTAAGCAGCTCTGGTGTAACAGGTTTTAGGATTTGATTACAGCACCATCTACTGGGTATTGAGCTGCTCATTTCCCCAAACCCTTCCTGGCATCTCTATGGCAGCTAAAGAGGGTCGCTTTCAGAAGATGATTCCAGGAAAGAAAAAGTCATTTCATTAGTGTCTAAACTCGAAGGCTCTTGGAATCAGTGCAAATATTCATCAACTTCAGTGGGATTTGGCTCTTTCCGGCTATGCTCAGCTAGAGTCTTATTTATGTTACTCAGTGATGAAAAACAGATCTGAAGAGTGAGACAGCATGGCTACTGAAATACATTTCATATAATTATAACAGCGGATCATCAATTTAACTAATAAGTACATTATACCACTGAATGGGTGTGCCTAGACAGGTAGGAGTGTGCAAACATATGTGATGTCCTCAGGCAAAAAAACTGAATGGCAGCAGAAAGTGCTGAATTAATTCAAAGAAAGAAATTTTACTTAAGGGATTAATCAGTTAGACTCAACTCATGCCATGTAATAGGAATCCCTTGTATTACTTGCAAAAAAATTGATTTCCTCCTGGAGTGGAGATATGTTTAAAAGCTGATTAGTGGGAGAATGTTTCGAATATTTTCATTCCCCAATGGTTGTTCATTCTGCACATAATCCAGGCTCCCACTGACTTTTACACCGCTGTGTTCTGGACATAACCCTGCTAACATCTGAGTAGTGCTGCTTGCCATCTGTTAGTACCATGATCCTTAAGTGACTGCCTGCTCAAGTAAGGCACTATTCAGCACAAGCCAGTAATGCAAAATCTTTGATAGTGGGTAGTGCTCTCATTTTCATGCCCATAAATGGATTTCTTGTACCCTTTATCTGAGGAATTTTGGGGAAGGACTGCCATATAGCTGTTACTAACAGAGTGGCAAAAGTAGGAGCTGAATCAAGAAGTCCCTTCCTGATGGAGTCCTGGTCCTTAGGACAAAATCTGTGGTGTGGAGCACCTGGATGGCAGGTCTGACAGCCCCAGCCCTGTGGTGCTCCCCAGAAAGGACCTCACAGCCCTTCTTCTCTCTATTCCCATTTGCTATTACATAGAGAGAGTGGCAACAGTATTGTTCTGTGATGTGATGGATGAATGAGTAAAAATATTCCCCCTCCTGACTGACCTTGTTTTCCATCACTTCTAGTTATGTACCGGCTCTAAACCAGCTGAGGAACTATACGAACAAAACCCAGAAGATGGTGTGAGTCCAAAATGGAAGACTCATTTGTCCTTTCCATATACTAACACTTGAGGAATTCTTCCTTTATATATTCTGTGTTGCTGGAAGAAAAATTCACACTTTCCGATAGAAAAAAACCCCACACATTGAAACAGGAATCTAATGAATAAGAATTTGCAATCACACTGATGTGGGGAAGTGAGGCAGCCAAAAATACTATCCAGGTAAGGAAATGAAACCCTGTGCACAATGAAGTAGATGGCCAAGCTTCTTGTGGTTGTTAGGAATGAGCTCTCACTGCTACGTCTTCATACGTGTGATTATTTTTGATCATTTTGGAACAGCAGGAGTAGGTCTCCCAGTTGTCTGAGCTGAAGACAACTGATAACGATGGCCTAAACAGCCATATTCAGCATTTGCACCTTTTCCTCAGCCTCCTTAGGGTTGATACTGGGTGAAAGCTAAAAGTGCTATAAGGCATCCTTATTTTGTACTGAATCCAATCACACAAGCCTTGCAACGAGATTATGGAATGCTTCTGTTGTCATCTGTGCGCGCTGTTGGAAAACCATCCAAGTGGCCTCCTTCAACCGAAAGGCTTCAACATGTTTGAAAGCTGTTATGTGTTTCTGCTTGATCCATTGAATTTCTGTATTTTCACTGCTGGTGAAGACCCCATGTAAAACCTTTTTTTTCATAACATAACCTAATAGTTGATGCAGGCTGGTTTTAGTGTGAATAAAGGTGAATCCAGCCTCCTACCAAGATTTTTTTTGTAGCTGTGCTCATGACAGAGAAGCTGATAAGGTCAAGCACCTATTTTTGAGATGCTTGCATGAAAATCCTTGATGTATTCCAGTGAAAAATATTTTGTATTTATACAATTATAAATATAGCAGTTGGGAGAAGCTATTTATTGTTGAAGTTTTATTGTCTGAATAGCATTAATTTTATCTTTGTTTTATTAGAAAAGATTCTACCCCCCCCCCCCCCCCCCCCCCATGACTGGTAGAGATCTGTACTGTATGGGCAGTGGTAACGCAGAACTTTGATTTGGTGTACGAAATGATGTAAATTTGTTCTTATAGTCGATATCAGTGTATTTTGTTACTAGATCCCTGGTATCAGCTAGAGACTGAATGCTCTATTGCAGGATCCTTTTGAAGCAGATCTGTTCCGAAAAGCTTGTGAACCATTTTGAATGTATATTGTTAATTCCCGTTTGATCACAGTAGAGCAGAACTTTTGTTTGTCAGTAAGGTATGTTATGTTTAGATGTTCCTTGTTTCTTGGTAGTCTACTGTGACAAACATCTAGGTATTCCAGTCACCCTGCCCACGAGGGGAAGGACATGACAAATGTGTCACTGAAGTGAGTTGATGTCCACTGCCATGCAACGGAAGGGACATGTGAGTGGTTGTGGGGATGTTTGTGCTGGGCTTTCCCTACTGGGCTTTCCCCCGTCGTAGGGAAGACTTGCAAAGACAAAGGCGGGATACATATGGCTAATATAAAGGGGAGAGAGAAACCACTGAAGTAACTCAAATGCGAATACTAAAGAAAGGCACAGCAATCAGGTCATGGTAATTGAGGACTGTAGGAGGTTTTGTCTGTCTGACTGTTGACTGATCTATCTATCTATCTATCTATCTATCATCTATCTAGCTATCTTATCTACCTACCTATAAACACTGTGTATAGGTTGGTGGAGAGCAAAGGGATGATGCTGATTGTGTTGGTGAGGATAGTAGCTGTGGTGACAAATGGTGATTCAGTTACATTTGGCAGTCTCACTAGACAGGGACTTCACACTTATTTTCAGGATTATTGTGTCCTAGATAACACCTTGCAACAGATCCTTTCTGAAAGGTATTATAACACATTTTCTCACACCAAAACCAGTGGAGGAAATGGGGCTACCTGATGACATAACCAGTTTAGGTCACTGCTGGTAAAACGTTTAAACCCTGAACCTCCAATTCAGAACATTGACATTCGCTTGAAGCAAGTGGCCTTGCCTGTGCCTTCAGAGAGTGATGGCTGATTTGAGGCAATCCGATGAAAAATATTCAGGACCATAGGAAGATGAAATGCCTCCTTCCATATGTATGAGTTTTAGTAGGCTAGTAATCCACAGTTTAAAGAACTTTTCTTAAATTTAATAAAGAGGTTATTTTAAACTTAGATCTGCAAAGCACTCATACCTCCAGCACATTGCCTCAGTGAAATATCCCTCTACATGAAAATATAGACAGTTAGTTTTTTCTTCCAAAGTGAAACACTGCAAGGTCTTTCATTACTGGTTTATTATGCTTTCTGTATCTTTGCTCATTTTTCACCAGTATTGCATTAAGTATTGATATTGATTTCTTGTAAATGGTACTGAAATGGATGGCTCACAGTTTTTGTTATTGTTCTGTAGCACTTGTATGTAATTTATTATAGCTGCAATGGAACCTGCCCCTTGCTGCCAGGGTTTAAATTAAATGTGCCATGTTTTGGCCCCTTGTAGTCACATACATTTCTCATTCTAGATCTAAAAGTGTGGTGTATAAAGTTACTTTTTTAATTACTTTCTTGATACTCTTTCTAAAAAAAAAAATCAATAATTTTGGTAATTAATATGCAATATATTAGCTGAATTCATAGTATTTTTCTCTTCCATTACAGAGAAAAAATGCTGTCTTGTAAAAGTAACATGGAGTAACTGGTAGCTGTGACTGGCTTTTCTCTTTCTGAGAGAAAAAGGACAAATCAGCTCCCAACACTCTCATTGTGTGGTGGATCTGAGGCTTTACTTACCCATGGACTCCCAAAAAGGTCATAATGGAAGCAAAGATTTACTATTGACACTGAGGAGGGAGAGCCTGGCTAGAAGAACATTTCTCTGGACAACACTTTAATGCAGTGGACTTACTTTTGGCACAAAACCTGACTCAGAACCATTGATTAACTTGATTTTCTGAGGATAAAGCTATAGCAGTGACAAAGCTGAAGTAAAGCAAAGAAACTCCCCAATGAAATATCTCTGTGGATGTGGTTCCTTCATGTAGGGTTTGTAGAGAAGATAATATTGATTGAGAGAACACTAGTGGTTTTAAAGAAAAAAACCCTGATCAATAGAAGAGTATCAACAACATTGGTATTGAAAGAGATTTACTGTATATTTCCCAGGTTTATTTGCTGCCATTTTTAGTAGAAATAAACTTTGCTGATCTGCCAGGTACTGAGCATTTTTTCGCCCTGCTCATGAACAATATTTTGACTGCGATTTTGAAAAGATTGGGATGAAGGAAGGAGAGATGTTTGGTGCTTCATCCAGCAGTTTCTATGTTTCCTCCTCTTGCTGTGTTTTTGCAGGTACATCTCCAGCTCTGGACTCATGGATGTTCCTAGGCCATTAGTATTGCACTCATGAAATTGTATTGGTGTTAAGTGCTTTACTTCTAAGTTGTTTTAGACATCATTTTTAATGCAACTTGGAGCTTTTCACACAACATTAACCTTTACAAAAAGTCTTAGTTCCAGTTCAGTGAATAAATCCAAGCTCTTCTTGGGCTTTTCCTCCTCTTGATTTTGATCCCTTATTTTTCCCCTGACAGCTCTAAATATGTTCTGTCCCACTCAATTCTCTCCTCTCATCCCACAGAGTGGATGGACTCATCCCCCACGCCTTTGTAAATGAGGCCTTTGAAGAAAGCCAGGAGTATTTCCACAACAGGTGAGCTCACAGGTGAATTTCAAATATCCAACTTTTATGCAACAACGTGGCTGAAGTCATGTTCAGCCCTGTTTTTAGGGCTGAACGCAAAGCACGGCACAACCATAATTCTCAGGCAACACAAAGTTTCGGCAAAGCAGCGACTTGCTGCTCCACCACTATGTGTGTATTAGGAAGGACCTCTATTTGTGAAATAGCATTGCATTTACCAAAAAAGCATCTTTAAAGAGTGTTAGGTAGCTCTGTAGTTTAGTGATTCAGCCACGTTATGGCCAGATCCTTCACCCTTTTGCTGGCAAACAGATCTATAGAGCAAGTTCTCTGCTGCATGAACGAGGGCTATTTTGGTGTCTTTGGTCCAACACCCCTTGACTGAGCAGTAATCAAGGGGGAACTGTAGTTTGGCAGCCTCCTGCTGCCAAAGAAGTTGGTGAAAGGGAGAAGGAAATTGGGGCAGGGAAAGCAGCAACCTCTCTGGATGCCAGGGAGATGCTGGGTTATCACCTCAGCCTGCTCCAGTGCTGGCCTGAAAGTGGCAAAGCCTGGCAAGAGTCTGAGATTTCCTTTTCAGAGGAAGTGGGTGGGAATAGGTCAGGATATTGTGCAGGTGCTGGAGAGTCAGAAGTGGGCTGAACTCCAGTGGAGATAGAGAGCAGCTCTGTTTGCTGTCAAGGGTAGGTGCATCACTGATGCAAATGTGCCTTGTCCTTCAGTATTTTCATAGAGCTATTCATGACCTTAAAAACATCTCTGGGATTAGGCAAGCAGAGCAAGTCCTTGGGTTTGATGCACAAGCCTGGCCTGAAGCAGGGCTGAGCTCCTAGGCTGGGAAAGGAGAGCAGGAAGGACATTTAACTTCCACAAGATACCACAACATATTTAGAACTGTGAAACAGAGGGAGGATGACAAGGTGAGTACTGCCAGTTAAAAAAGGAATATAGAATTGTATACATTTGTGAAATCCCTCACTGGTGCATTTGCAAAATGACTTGTTTTCATCCAGGAAATTCTTACATCTACACACAACCTAAGTGTTGATTGTGTAATGTATATCTGTTCGCTGTCGCATTGTGTACTGTGCTTTTTTGCCATAAACTGCTGTCCTCTTGTAGTTAATGTTGAACCACCAAAATCCTGGGCATGGGTGATTTAACCCCTCTGTGGGGTGGAAATGGAGGGTGTGTAGCATTCCAGCAGTTTAGTGCTGTACAAGCAGAATGGGAGTCTTGAATATCCTTGGATGGTTTAAGGAATGACCACATTATTTTGCTGTATTTGCATGCTTCTCATTTTCTTGGCCTTTCATGGTATTAAAACATATTTATGTACAAAAAGAGAGACAGAACCTGATTAAGGAAGAAGCAAAACTTGGAGCAGGGATATTGCCTGGTTTCTTCAGCAGTGTAGCTGAACAATTGCATTTACAAGGAAAACCTCCCCGTCAGGGAGCTGGTCCAGCACTTTCTTTGGCTCTTGGCAGTTTGTTATTCACATTTCAACAACCATAAAGGCTAAGGGACACAGCAAGGTAAGCAACACAACCTACATTAATAGCTGGGAATTTCATCTCTTAGCAAATTTCCATTTCTGAAGAGCTCTCTGGAGCATTTACTGTGATGTGGTGGTGCACAGGAGGCAGCTGAGCTCCAAAGAACATTGTGCAGGATGGGACAATGCAGGGAAGAGCAATGGGGTGAAACTGGGCAAGGCAAATGCTGGACCAAACAGCATGAAGAATCTTCTCTTGGTTCTCCCAATGACCTATGAAACTCTACCACGTGTGTTCTGCAATCTCAGCTACTGGATGGTTGAAGACCAGACTGAGAGGAATGAAATTCCTTCACCTTTCAAGGAAAATTAGGAATTGAAGTCAGACGATTATTGATGACCCAGTTTAACCCAGACGATTGCATTGTTTTGTATAGATACACTCTAAGAAATCAGATGCTACAATATTTGCAAATGCTACATATTTTTTCAGTCTTACTATAGGATGGTGTGCAATTTTAGGAGCAGGACCATTCTCTGGAGGATGCGGCTGTAGGCACCATAAAACTGAGTTGTCTCCTGGGTTGTGATCTCTATGCCGTTTGTGGAGCCACTCACATCTCTCAAGATGTTCTCTCCAGAACACTTGTATAACACAGTTAACTTTCTGCATGTTTTCTTTCTCAGCTGTTATATTAAAAAGTGCATTAGAAATGGTTAAAGACATTTAGAAATATCCTTGCCATGATGAAACAGGATCAATCTCAAAAAGATGCATTTTTAAATAGGTATTAGGTCATAAGAAGCCCTAAATTATCTTGAGTTCTCTTTCTCCACAGATAAAGGCAACTTCTAAAATGTGTCATCTACATTTAGTTTTCCCCTTAAATGGTCTGAAAACATCAAGGAGAATCAATTACTGAACAAACTGGAAGCAAGGCAAGGCAAGGTTTGGTTTGCTTTGTTTTTGTCTAAGGCCACATCAATGAAATCATGGACTCCAGGTCTGAGAGCTGGAAGGTGCTGTCATGATATGTGATGAAGAAAGTGTTTGAAATGCAAATATATTTTAGGAGGAGAAGGGATGTATTGTTTCAAGAGTGAATATGGCCTTGAACATTTGCAGGGATAGGGAAATGTTTGAAGCCGTACTGGATGGGGCTTTGCGCAACCTGGTCTAATGGGAGGTGTCCCTGCCCATGGCAGGGGTTGGAACTGGATGAGCTTTGAGGTCCCTTCCCACCCAAACCTGCCCGGGACACTGATCCTATGATATGGATATCTGACTTCCTCATCTTTTTCCCCCCACATCTCTTTCTTGTTTTACTGTAATTGAAACCTTGTTTTAAATAGCACAATTCTGAGTGTAATGTAACAAATAGTGTGCCAGAAGTTCTTTGCTTGATAATCACACAAATTGTTTTTGCTGGGCCTTAGACCTTGGTTGTCAAATCACAGGCTGTATCATGGGACATCTACAAACCCCCTTCGGTCTCTAGCCTGTGATTCATTTCAGCCACTATAATCACACTGAGCTTTTTGCTGCAGTTACCAGATTTGTATGGAGCTTTGCATTGCAGGGGGAAAATGGATTTATTAGGAAGATAAAGACAAAACAGCCACTTCCTTGAATTTTTTCCCCCCAAAAGGCAAATTAACAACCCAGATGGCTTAGTTTCCCCATCAGAAGGAATTGCTTGTGTTATTTTTTGCTTTATGTTAGTTTGTTCAAGTCCCGTGAGAGCAACAGGTCCAGAATCCAGAGCTCATATTGCAACAGCAATGATGTGCTTTGCAGCAGCACAGTGGAAAACCTGAGCATCAGAGGTGTTAATCTGATCTATCAGTATTGGTGTCCCACACCTCAGCCCTAGTGCAGGAAATTAAAGAATGAGATCTGCAAGGGAACTATTTCATAATGCTTTAAACAAATGAACTTCTTAACATTTTATGATCTCTGGAAGATTGTTTTGTTGGTAGCAATACTGCTTGCAGTGTGAAGCACTTGCTGGGAAAATCAGTGCTGTGGCAGTCGTGTCAGCTACAGCCCAGAGAAACTACACTGAGGACACTTACTTGAGCTTTACCATTACTGGGTAAATTACTCAATCATCGTCAATTTTCATTTGGGCTGAGTTTTACAGGAAGAACTGGCCTAAAACTGGGACAGCAGCTTGCTTTATATGGAAAAATCACCCACTTCACCCAGTCCCTCTCCCAGATGCTACCAGGAGCATTTCGTTGATGTGGGTAGTTCACAAATCAAGTGACCTCCCACATTTTCTCCCCTGCTTGGTTCAGAAGGGTTTGCCATGATACATGACCATTAAAGCTTTTTGCTGGTTTATGCTATTTAGAATCTCTTCCCAACCTTTTATGCTCTCCAGGGAATTTCAATTCACTTTACTGCCCCTTTGTCGTCCTCTGAACCGCAGAGGGGTAGAGGGAGGCATCAGCAGGCTGCAGCACTCTTCAGGAGCACCATATCATGCCTGAAGTGAAATAAATGCAGTCTGTGCTCAGGGAAAGGCTCTGGCAAAGCTTCAGACTAACGCCTCCTGTTAATTTCAGAGTCCCCTCAAGAGAAAAAAGGCATATAAAAAGGAAGTGGAAATTCCTGAAGGATAACGGTAATGTACCCTATCCACAAATTACCAGCAGACCTTTACAGTAGCTTATCGCCTATAAAAAGCTTCCAGAGTAGTCATTACAGTCATTGAGCTGATGGTAGTTTTATGACTTTTACTCACCATAAGGCAAGGCAGCGGTAGCCTGATGCAAAGCCTTCGAAGGGGCCGGCAGGTAGCTCAACCCCAGTGGGCATCCTTGGGCATCCTGATCCAGCAGTGTCACCCACCAGCTGCTGGGCTGGAGAAGGATGGGGAGACGGAGCTAGAAGCCCCCAGCCACCCATGTGTGGAGAGCTGCGAGGGGCTCAGAGGCTGCCTGCTTGAGCCTTTCCTCTCTGGAGAAGGCTGAAACCTGCTATCAGCCTGGCTTTGCAGAGAGGGTGCAGATGAGTTCTGCCCAGGTTTGCATCCCAAAGGTTCAGGGAAATACATCCTTCCTCCCCATGTTTCATCACACCTCTTCAGCGCCAGCTTCCTCCTCTCCTTCACTTTCTCACAGGCATGCAAAATTCCCAAATTCAGCCCAGGTCCCCCCGAAGAAGAATGCTTTTTGTTATGATTGCAAATGATTTCATTTGCATAGTGAAAAAAACACCAGGCTGTGCCGCATAGTCTTCTACATGTGGTCAAACTGCCCCCGAGGTCAGAAATGATTGCTCTGCCTACAACAGCACATAGAGACACTCAGATGTGCATGACCAACTGATTTTTTGAAACCTGCCTGTGAGGGACAGGATGCTTTTTCAGGTGTCTCGTGGCTAGTGGTTTTATTGTGGAGCCATTACTTATGGCTCTATAGGAACATGAGTGTTCCACACACTCTGTAACTGATTAGGTGTCAGCAATCCTACAGGGCTGTATGTGCTGTTACATCAGGAATCAGCAAGGAAGAACCACCCTCCCACAGCTAATAATGTACGGTGCATCAGGCATAATGATCTGAGGTGTTGCCTATGTGAAGAGGAACAGAGTGTACATTATGCACTGCAAGGCTTGTGCCTCTTCTCATGGATATGAAGAATGCAGAGGCTGCAACGCTACCGTTGCTGTCAGCTCCAGCCGATCCAGCCCTCAGTGCTGGGACAACACGTCTTTCTGGATGTGAGGGGCTTTCCAGGCTATGCACTAATAAGAAACAACACAGTGTCCAAACTCCAGGGAATAAATTGTTATATTAATTATTAGGGTGTCTGGGCCACAGTGCTCTGCACATTGGCCAGGAAAAAGAAAAGCCCCAGAGAGTGAGTATTTACCGAATAAATGAGAAAAAAGCATGATTAAAGCTCCGTAAAGAGGAGACAGAGCTAGTCAGCAGGTTGCTGGTCATCTCTGCACGGGACAGTAAGGTGGATTTACAGACTTTTAAGGAAGCTGTGTCAGGAGCACTGGAGAAAACAAAAGGGCTGCCTATATGGAAGCTGATGGGCATGAAAGCTGGTCTCCTGGAATGTGGGGGAGAGCTGGTGCCTTAGCACAGTGGGGAGGATGATTAAGAACAGCTGCGAAGGGCTCTGAAAGCAAACTCAAGCAATTTTTATATATATGATGGAAAAGAGGGAGCCTGTTTAGACCATGGCATGATATTGTTCTTTTATATGAGGTGCTGCGGTGCTGGCACAGGGTGCCCAGGGAAGCTGTGGCTGCCCCATCCCTGGCAGTGCTCAAGGCCAGGTTGGACTCAGGGGCTTGGAGCAAGCTGCTCCAGTGGAAGGGGTCCCTGCCCGTGGCAGGGGTTGGAACTGGATGAGCTTTTAGGTCCCTTCCCACACAAACCATTCTAGTATTCTATGATGATTCTGTGAAGAAATGAGAGCCACGTTAACTGGAAATAGATCTCTGGGTGTCCCTGGTTAATTAACCTCCAGTTTTGGATAGGATCCATTTATCTTTTATTTGTATCTTCTTCAGATCTTTGGATGTGAAAAAAGAGGCTTCTGGGAATGAGGTGATGATGTTTCCCTTTTTCTTCACTCTTCTTTTTTGAGGAGAGAGATGAACTGATTAAAAAGATGGAACATTTCAGATAAACTGTAGCAGACATGTTAGAGATAGTTAACTGTCTGAATGTATTGGATATTGCTGTTCTATTTGTTATGCAATCAATGACAATAAGACTAAAAAGTGCAATTGAACACAAGCTGTATGCCAGAATACAGATGAAGTTTCTGTGCATGTTCTGCAGGGAAATTACAGTTACTAGCCTTGCTGTTAGACTCCATTTTATTTCAGTTCTGTGCTGGAATGTACAAAAGCTTGGTTCTGTAATGACCCACTTAAAGAATTCTAAAACTTTAATATATTCTTATCATTCACCATCCAAAACTTACCTTTATTTTTCGTAACCAGAGCATTACATTGGTGGTTATGCAGTTTCACTTAATTTTTTGTGCTCCTTTCTGGTTTTATTTGCTATCAGACAGATAGCACAGGCATGACAATATAAAAACCCCAAATCATACAGAAAAACATAGTTCTACCACGATGGGTTAACAAACAACCCATGACTCCACATAGGTTTGTCAGAGTTAATTTTAATTCCAGTACAAAAAAACCCCAACGTTTTACAAAGACAGAAGGAAACCCAAGTCTTTTAAATAGAATACAAATCTTTAAAGTATAGTACACACATAAAATCCTGAGCAAATGTTTAGTGACTACAACACCTGGAACAATTAAGATACTGGAGAAGAGCAGCATTTGATTTAAGAGAGCGAGCCTTGCAGATGTGTGCCGAGCACAGTGCCTGTGTCCTCCAAAGCACAGAATTGCTCCAGCCTCTATCCCTCTGCTGCTCTTCTTGAGCTAATCTTGTACTTAGAAATAATTGATGCTCTCCACTGAAGGGAATGGGATGGAAAAAGGTGGCGATTTAGCAGCTGTGTTTGCTGCACTTATTTTTACTTACTTCTACTCTAGTGCATATCGAATATAGGTCAGGCCTTTCACTGCCCAGCAATGCCTTTCATTAAGGAAATACGTGCAAGTATTGCTGTTTTATCCATTTCCTGGCCAGATGCTTTAGATAATTATTTACAAAACAGTGAATCCAATAAATGGCTATTAAAATAAAAAATAATTGTTTAAAGATATTTTCTAGCTTCATGAGTCCAAAGGAAGAAAAAATGCATTTTTTTTTTCCCTGAGCTCCCTTCACATTTTCCTTCTTTTTCTTGATACCATCTTGGCCAACACAGAGATGCCAAGTAAAGGTTTGTGAGGGCAGTGGAGGAGAGGACTGGGAGAAGTCCCCTTTTGGTGTTTGCCCTTGGGGAATGCAGCACAATGTCTTTTGCAAGAGTAGCTCCTTAAAGTCCTTGCCACAGGTCAAAAGGCAGCTGACTGTAAAATAAACCTTACCATCGACAATCCATAAAAGAGGGGAAATGAAAGCTGTGTGTTTCTCTTACAAACCTGAGCTGAGCAGTGGAAGGAGAGTGGAACAAGCTGTTCTCAAGGCACGGTGTTCAGTTTATGAATGCTCTTGGAAATTACCCCCATGGCTCACCCTTCTTCCCCTTCCTCAAGGCAGTCTTGAGAAATCAGGATGTTCTCAGTTCAGGTTGTGTCAGAGCATCACACAATTGCTTTGTTGGAAAAAAATCTGTTTGAAGAAATCACTTAGGACAGTTGGTTTTGTCCATATGAGCTACGTCACTTATACTTGCTTGCAAAAGGATATCACAGGTACTTTGCAGACATAACTTTGTATGCCATGCATAATAATCCATAAAATCTACACAAAATCATATTAGTTTGTGTCCCTTTGGAAACTAGGTCTTCCCTCAGTTTAGCACGTAGTTGGGATAATCAGCTCTAAGATCCCAAAGACATTGAGAAGACTAATAAAATAATACCCATCAAAACTATCTATTTCAGCAATGTTTTACATTCTTATATAGATAGAACAGATATATATATAGAGAAGAAAAACAAAGCATAATCTATATGATGAAAACACTATTCTAATTGAGTAATAGGCATTACTTGATTATATTTATGTGATATTGTCAGTGAACTTGTTATTGAGAAATTTGGGTAAGGAAAGTAAAAAAACAGTGAATCTGTTATTTTTCATTCAGGGAATTGCCAGGAATAGTTCCTGGCCACTGAAATGTTTGCGTGTAGTAGGTACCTGGCAACTTGAAATATAAGAGGCACTAGTTAATCTTCATTGGACATATCAGTTGTATCATATTGCTGATTTAGTGTCCTCTAACCAGGTTACAACATGAAGGAGCTAACTACTTTCTCCATGGGAGGCAAGTAGTAGTAGAAAATCATGAACCCAGAAGAGTGAAACCAGAGCTGAAGTAAACCTGGTGTTTATTCAGATGAATATTCACATTCTTTCAGTTTTTTGCTCATTTGTGTTCCATCATATTCCTCACAGTAGATTAGATTTTCTAGCTGATGACAGTACTTTTTTAGAAAACTAATGTGTTCAATGCATCCTCTCTGGAAGGCTTGCTTGGTCTAAATATCGATCGGATTTTACTACCAGCCAAGGTCAGAAACTGAAGAGGTTCTTGCTGCAGCAAGCTGTATATTAATCTCAATATCAACTAAACTACCTAAACTGTTATTGGAATTTGATGATCAATTACATCTTTGAAAACTACTTAGTATGGCATTTGTTTGGCTTCCATATTTCGTGTTATACAGTAACACCTGATAGCTCAGTAACTGGAAAAATACCAGCAAAGGATCTCAGTTCTTTGTGCAGACAATATCTGCTTCATAATTCCCATTTCTTGCTTTTATCCACATTAATAGGCATTACATGCTGTTAAAAGGCTTTCTTGATGCCTCCCTTACGTCATTAGAGAATACACTGCCGTTACACATATTTAGGAGGACAAACACACAAAACCTTCTTCCAGAAGAATATTTCTTAGTTCCTTACCCTGCAACCTTTACGTTTGGAAATGCCACCATTAAATTCAACTGTAGCGACTCAGTCTGTTCCCCTGCCATTAAATGCTCTGCTATAGTCTGTAAGAATCTGAAGCTACAATGCATCATTCAGGGCATATTCACACAATCTGGATGCAGTGAGGAAGGGTCACTCTCTATAGTCACATTATTTAGTATTCTAGACTAAACCAAATCAGTGTTGTAGAAGTAAAATAATCAATGCCATCATGATACCATCCTGTACAGACTTTTAATTACTTACCAGTCCATTTCCTTCCTCACCTGTTTCCCAAACTAATACAAGTTGTGGAAAAACTTTCCAACAATCATATCATCAACATATGATACTCAAAAGTTACCACAGCACAAGACCAAGGCCACTGGAAGAATTCATACACATTTAAGGCAACAGTTCATGTCAGATCTAAAAACTACACCAAATTGAAAGAATGGCTCTCAGCATACTCTTAAACTCTTCTCTTTCATTTGTCCACTCTTTATTAACAGATGAGGAAGGACAAAAGATTTGTGGAATCATACAATCATGGAATGGTTTGGGCTGGAAGGGACCTTAAAGCTTGTCCTGTTCCAACCCCTGCCACGGGCAGGGACACCTTCCACTAGAGCAGGTTGCTCCAAGCCCTGTCCAACCTAGGCTTGAACACTGCCAAGGATGGGGGAGCCACAGCTTCTCTGGGTATCTTGTTCCAGGGCTGCAGCACTCTCACCGGAAGAATTTCTTCCTAATGTCTAATCCAAACCTAACCTCTGTCAGTTTAAAGCCATTCCTCATTGTCAGAAGTAGTAGATCCTACATATATTTAAAATTCATGGCTCTATATAGCAGTCTCAGCCACAAACCTGTTCCTTATCCTCATGGGGTTTATTCCTTCATTTTATTTTGTTTTGTTTTGCTTTGCTTTGCTCTGTTTAATTGCACCAGTCTGGTATTTCTCTGTTTGTTTTGCTTCCTAAGGAAGGCAGCCATTCGCCAGCAGTAGGATGAATGCAGTAGCTTTGCTTATTTTAAGCACCATCTGCTTTTAATGATGACATTATTAACAAAAATCAGCATCATTACGACTACAAGGACCTTCCAATTTTAAACCATGTAAAGCATTATAAGTGTCTGTCTTCTGACATATGTGTTGTACCCTCAGAATGAGCTGGAAAGAAAGCAGAAGGGAGAGATTTATCAGGCATCGAATTCAGCCATTCAAATATTGCAAACCTCGTTTTTGTTGCTAGCTGTATGTAATTTTGAAATGGTTTGTAAATTTAATTGTCCATATATGAGGTGTGCATAGGCCATGCACAATCAACAGCACTGCCAAGATTAGCAGCTCTATTTCGTAGACAAGTAGGTCTAATGTGCTTTATTGGAAGCAAAATACACCCTGAGGCGTTTTAAACACAGTAGCAGTCAGGCAGGGTGAGACTCACTGCAGTGGATATGTTTTGGTAGGTCAAAAAATGAAAGTGCTTTTGGGATGTCAGTCACACCAATTAAACTTTGGAGAAAAGTTATCTGGCTGTTACCTGTTGTTACTACTTCTATGCCTCAGGAGAGGAAAACGGAGAATCCCTTTTCAACTCCTACTCCACACTCCCCTTGTGTTATGTAAAAGTGATAATTAATGGTGCTTTTCATCAGCCTGATGAGAATCGACATTTTTTTGGGATCTTTGCTATTGATGGACAGGTGCTTACTTCAGGTGTCATTAAAAATCAAGAGCATGTCTCCCACCAATGTACTCTTCTGTACTTTGTGGGTATTGTAATTTACCTGGCTGTGAGTTGGCATCACATTAAACTGTGTTATATAGCACTATGGTCTACATCTGACATTTAAAGGATCTTGAGTCTTAGATCACTTCAATTGAGAGAAATTTGTGTAGGCTTCCTTAAATATGGACAACAGTTTGGAGAGGAAAAGGTAAGACTCTGGGATTTTAGACTTTTCTACTTCATTCTTACCTGTGCAGAGGTGCTAATATAGGGTTTTTGTGTTGACAAAAAAATCTGGGGGTTCTCACTTGCAAAGTCCAGTTAAAAACCAAAACAATACTCAAGAAACTATGTCTGTTATTACTATGCAATCTTTATGGTCGATGCAATGCAAGTCTTTGCTCATCTTCTCTTATGATCCTTTTAAAGCTTATTATTGCTACCGTCAATGAGGCCACAGTCTTGTTAGAGATTAGATAACAACCAGCTCCCCTTAGACAGCAGCCAGCATGACTTACGCAGTAGTAAAATGCTTGTCAATGAAAAATGAATATATTCATAAACCAGAATTGCTACAAGTGATATTTTACGAAACTATCCAAATAAAATTACTAACTAGAGCAGTGACCTTATACGTGGCTATGGCGTCAATATGATATAGACCCTGTATGAAGACCAGAGAGAGAACAGTGAAAGGGAAAAGAAAACTTAATTATACATATGGTGAAACTCGGCGTTCGTGTGCTAAAGACATGAAACAAAGTGCCTGCAACAGTCAAGGTGAGTTTCAGCTGCCCAGATAGTTTCACTAGTTCCCTGAGTACAGTTTGTGGGTCCTTCAGATCTCCTGTTATGCTCACAAAGGCCCTAGACAAAGGCTAAAGTTGCTTTTGCGGGCACACCAGATGACTGCTCCACTCAGCAATCCACAAATTAAAGGAGTATGCTCATAAATTAGTGCTTGTTTAGCTTGCGATAGTTAGCTTGGGATAGTTGTTATTTTTTTCCTTTAATGTTTACTACTTTCTGTAAACCCCTATTCCAAAGACTGATGTCAGAGAGGCAATTTTCTTCCCAACAAGAGAGTTATCTTTTTAGTCACAAAGGCAGGTCCCCAGAATCATAGCTTATTGCAGCAGCACAGAGGAATAAGTCAAGAGCTATCGCCAAGTATAGCCAATTCAAAAAATATATATTTTTTTTTTCCATTTTGAATTAGTTTTCAGCTCCAAATCCAATTTCTGAGTTACTGTTATGAGACTCTCAGCTCTAGGCTCAGTTCTACCTAAAATTTTCAAGAAATCATAGGACTATTGTGTTGAAAAGCCCTCTCAGAAATTAAAGGAAAACATACAGCTCTTGAGCTGATGCCTTGGAAATGCACCATGTAGCCCTCATAAAACCAGTCTCACATGAAATGTTAGCTCAAACTCACACAAGGACTCAAGTCACTCTTCATTTGTTGCTGGCTTGTATCTTTTAAGCTTAACCCACACTTGCAAAAGCCCATAGGAGTTATATTTGGAGTCTGGATGTTGGTCTACCTTTCTACTCTAACTTACCATAAACAGTTTTCAAACATGAGTAACTACAGCTCTTTTTCAGTAAATAGAGATTATCGTGCAGTAGAAAATAATGACTTTATTTCATAAGGTGTTCAAACTGACAGGTTTGTTTTTTCATCCCTCTGGCTCACTGATGTTAAACAGCTTCTGATTTGGCTTTGAGTAGGGTGGTGCTGGGTGACAGCTAGAAAACAGTTTGAAGAGCCAGGTTTCGGTTTTGCTAAATGTTTTCTTAATCAGGTGAGCAGACTTACCTAATTGCTGTAATGTTTCATGATAAATAGCTAGTATAGTTAGGTAATTTCAAACCAAAATCATGACTCTGAATTGCCGCAGTCCTTGATGGAATTAAGAAAAGGAAACCTGAATCCATGTTTTCCTCTGCTGGAGAAGAAAAGGCACAACTCCTAGTTACCAGTGGAAGGCAGGGAGATCCCAGAGGGATCCTGTTGGGCACTGCGTCCCTGAGCACAGCAGTTAGTAGTGCCTGTGGCAGGTGGTAAGGATAGGAAGGGATGCCAAGTTGTTGGGGAAGCACAGGTAACTCTGCCTGTGCTGTGGTGTGATGTGTAGCAGCAGCAACAGGAGTGTCAGCTAGCTCCTCTGCAACATGACTTTTGGAAAAGAGAAAGTATTTGTGCAGGATTTAGTATGTTAACTGAAAGAGCTAATAAGAAAATTTGCTTAGGTGCACCTGAACAAGACACTGGAAGTATTAATAAAAACATCAATCTGCAAGAAGAGCCACTTGTAGAGCGAGAGATGTCATCAGGCACCACATCAGCTAATTAAATGCAAAAATTAAACTTAAAAAAACATCTTATGTGCCTATGGCAGCACCATGGCATCTAGGGACATTCAACGTGAAGTTCATTTGTATATACAAAGCCAGCATAAGATCTCTGCACCATTTAAATCCAGATGAAGTCCTGTTTAAAGTACTTCGGCATGACATGAGTGATACAAGGCCTTGTCTCTGGCTTTCTGCCCGGGAGTGAATTTCACCCTCAGTGAATTATTATTATTATTATTATCATCTACTTTTGAAAACATAAAGCAAGCAACCCATCCAGATTATACTAAAAAAAAGAGAACCAGAAAGCCCTTACGGTCTGAAGAATTACATAGGAATGGCTATACAAACCCCACTTCTGTACTATAGGATTCACTGGATAACCCATGAGTACCACCTGATCACACTACCACCAGCTTCCTGAAAGAACTTCTCTTTCATAAATCTCTGATGTATCAGGCATCGCCTATTAACCAGGCACATGTTTGTTTTTTCTTTATCTAATACAGTCTATTTGTTAGATGTTCCAAGTCTCTCACGAATATTTCCTGAGTCAGAAACAACAGTATCCTGCAGATGAGGAGATAGCATTGCAGCATTTTCCACACCTCACTCATAAAATCAACTGTTCTTTTCTGTTTTGAAGTATAACTGCGCATCACTATGGATATTTTTCCTTCTCTGCTCTTTCTCCTGACTCAAAACCGCTCTTTTAACTTCCCTATCAACCTCTCTTGAACCATTACTGATTCTTTTAAAATGCACATTTATTTTTAACTTGTGTAGTGATAAAATATTTTCAGTCTTGAAATTCTAGGGTTTTTTTTTTCATCATTCCTAAATGGTGCCCTCGTGGATTCTTGGTATATTGTCCGTATGACTCCCAGT